>NC_034600.1:31294323-31297328 GCF_900095145.1 Mus pahari | reverse complement strand
ATTTACAGGGAATTCACAAGACCCCCCTCTTTGTGGCAGCAGTATGTACTGACTGGTTTGAAAATCCATCTGACCAGCCCTTTCAGGATGTGGCACTTTTCAAGGCCTACATGCAGTACCTGTTCTCAATGCACAAAGCTGCAGCTGAGCCTCTCCGGGCCACCGTGTCCTCATGTGGGCAGCTGGCCTTGACAGGGCTTTTCTCATCGTGCTTTGAGTTCAATAGTGATGAACTGGCAGAGGCAGGAGTTGATGAAGATGAAGAGCTCACTACCTGCTTGATGAGCAAATTCACTGCCCAGAGACTGAGGCCAGTCTACCGGTTTTTAAGTCCTTTGTTCCAGGAGTTTCTTGCTGCCATGAGGCTGACTGAACTCCTGGGTTCAGATAGGCAGGAAGACCAAGATCTGGGACTTTATTATTTGAGACAAATTAACTCACCCTTGAAGGCTGTGACCACCTACAACAATTTTTTGAAGTATATCTTTAGCCATCCTTCCTCAAATGCAGGGCCAAAAGTTGTATCTCATTTGCTTCACTTGGTGGATGAGAAAGACTTGCTGGAGAATAGGTATGAAAATGAGGATTATGTAAATCATCCTCCAGAAACTTCCCGGAAAATGCAGGCAGTTAAGCAACTGTGGCAGTTATCTCCTGAATCTTTCTCTTCATTAGTTTCAGAACATTTATTGAGCATTGCTCTAAACTTTGCTTATGAAAGCAACACAGTTGCTGAATGCTCTCCATTTATTTTGCAATTTCTTCGAGGAAGAACACTGGCTTTAAGAGTACTGAATTTACAGTACTTTTGGGACCACCCAGAAAGCCTGTTACTGGTGAAGAGTTTAACACTCTCCATGAATGGAAATAAAGTGCCAAAAGTTGTAGATTATTCAGTCATGGAAAAAAGTTTTGAAACATTACAGCCACCAACTATAGATCAGGACTATGCATCCACCTTTGAACAAATGAAGGAACATGCGAAAAATTTATCTGAAAATGAAGAGACCATAAAGAGTATTAAGAACATCTACTCCTCACATCCACCTAAAATAAGCTCTGGCTACTGGAAACTGTCCCCCAAGCCATGCAAGATCCCCAGGCTGGAAGTTCAAGTGAACAACATGGGTCCAGCAGACCAAGCACTGCTCCAGGTCCTCATGGAAGTCTTCTCAGCTTCACAGAATATCGAGTTCTCCTTATTCAACAGCAGTGACTTTCTTGAAAGCATCCGCCCNGCTCTGGAGCTGAGTAAGACCTCTGTCACCAAGTGCTCCATGTCCAGGCTGGAGCTCAGTGGAGCAGAACAGGAGCTGCTTCTCAGCCTGCCTGCCCTGCAGTCTCTTGAGGTCTCATGGACAAACCAGTTACCAGGTATCTCCGAGTGTATTCACATAACCATTCTGCTTGACACTGTATCTCATTCATGGCTTAGATGAGTGAAACTTCTTGATAGGATCTAAACACTTTCACTGTTTGGAAAGTGTCTAGGGCAGCAGAAGGCCCTGAATCATAGAATCAGGTTTCTAATAACTCAGACAGCACCAGGAACACAGTTCCACCAGTAGTTCATCTTTCAAGGTTCTTATGAGGGTGTTTCAATGGCTTCCTCTTGGCAAATGTTAGACTTTGGGTAAGATGCTGGAGAATCATGTATTTGGCTTCTCTGGAGAAGATACTTAATATAGGCAAATAATTGTTATGCCTTCTAAGCAATCTTTGGTAGTTTCTAGGATAGACTTTGTCTTTATAATGATTTCTTTGAAAAAGTATTCATTTCAGTGTGTGTGTGTGTGTGTGTGTGTGTGTGTGTATGCGCGCACGCGCTTGCGCGCGCGTGCGTGTGCACGTGTGTTTGCGTAGTTGTCCTCAGAGGTGTGAGAACAGTGTCAGAGGTTTGGGGCTGTGGCTGTTGGCTGTTGTGAGGTGCCTAGTGCCGGTGCTGGGAATCTTATCGGGTCCTCTGCCAAACAATAGAAGCCCTTAGTTGTGGAGATGCCTTTTTTGCTCTCAGACTTTTCTATCTTTCATTCAATTTATTTCTAAGTTCTTATATCCTTGCAAGTATTTGATTTAAAATTTTGTAGTTGTTCATAGCAGAGCTTTGGTATTTCAGCCTGCTATATGCTGAAGCATGCTTTGTTCTGTCTGTACCATCCTTTTTCTTTTAAAAAATAATTTTGTGTTGAGAGGATAATTATAGTATTTCATCCTTTCCTTTCTTCTCTGTAAACCTTTCCATATACCCCTCCTTGCTCTTTCAAACTTATGGCCTCTTTTAAAAATATTGTTTATATATGTATATATAGTCCTAATATTGATAACACCTACCTACATATGTAGGTGTATATACATGCTAAATATGTGTATATATTCCTAACTACTCTAGTGCCTGCATAGTCTGTGTATTGATACTTGCATGTATTATTTCAGGGCTCACCATTTGGTCCCCATTAGATAACCAATTGTTGTGCTCTTCCTTGGGGAAGACTGTTTCCCCCTTTATCATCTTCCCCTAGTTTCCTGTATGTCCCCTACTCCACTTCTTTGCTTTTATCATCTAGATCCTCTACTTTCTTTTCTTTTTTTAATTATATATTTTTTCATTTACATTTCAAATGCTATCCCCAAAGCCTCCAATACCCTCCCCCCGCCCTGCTCCCCAACCCACCCACTCCCGCTTCCTGCCCCTGGCATTCCCCTGTACTGGGGCATATGATCTTCACAATACCAAGAGCCTCTCCTCCCATTGATGGCCGACTGCCATCCTGTGCTACATATGCAACTAGAGACACAGCTCTGGGGGGTGCTGGTTAGTTCATATTGTTGTTCCTCCTATAGGGTTGCAGATCCCTTTAGCTCCCTGGGTACTTTTTCTAGCTCCTTCATTAGGGGCCCTGTGTTCCACCCAATAGATGACTGTTAGCATTCACTTCTGTATTTGCCAGGCATTGGCATAGACTCACAAAAGAGAGCTATGTCAAGGTCCTGTCAGCAAAATCTTT
>NC_034600.1:31284985-31288834 GCF_900095145.1 Mus pahari | reverse complement strand
GAAGAAGAAGAAGAAGAAGAAGAAGAAGAAGAAGAAGAAGAAGAAGAAGAAGAAGAAGAAGAAGAAGAAGAAGAAGAAGAAGAAGAAGAAGAAGAAAGCAGCACTGGTTGTGTGTAGGAAGTTATATGGGAGGCATTCTTACTTTTGATTCTCTCTGGACTTTTTTGGTTTTGTCTGTATAGTTCCTTAGCAGTGAGTCACAAAAGCCATCAAAGTGGTGGCAGGTCCTTCTTTCCTGCACCAGTCTACGACCCTCTCAGCAAAATGTTCCATGGGAGCTGTCCAAAATGGCAGCTCCTGTCAAAATGGCATCACCATAAGATATCAGCCTGCATCACAGCATCTCAAGCCTTCAGAGGCCATGGTGACACATCATTCCCTCCTCAGATGGAGCTACTCTTTGGGAGCTGTCCGCGGTAGCCACACCTTCTTTCCTGCCTCAGCCTACAACCTTGGTGAAACACCACTGCAGGAACTGTGGACAGTGGCAGACCCTCCTCTCCAGCCTCCTCAGAAATCCTATACAAGCACTGCCCCTTTGTCCAGTTCCTGGCTGTCCCCTCCCGGGAGCAGAGAGCAGCCATCCCTGGATTTGTCCCTCATCCTCCTGCATTATTACCGTCAAAGAATCTCTTTTATAAGATGCACTAGCTGGGCGTGGTGGCGCACGCCTTTAATCCCAGCACTCAGAAGGCAGAGGCAGGTGGATTTCTGAGTNCGAGGTCAGCCTGGTTTACAAAGTGAGTTCCAGGACAGCCAGGGCTATACAGACACACCCTGTTTCAGAAAAACAAAAACAAAAACAAAAACAAAAACAAAACAAAACAAAACAAAAGATGTACTGCCTGGAGTAACTCTCTCATTGGAAGTTTCCCTACTAGTCCATAACTGAATTAACCCATTTATTCTAGTCTATAAGTGCTGCATGGCTGGTGACCCCTCCTCAGTTTCATGCGTCTGTCTCCTTAGAGTTTGGAGAGAATCTCCCTTGATTGACCCTATTCAAGAGTTCCTCTCTCCTTTTCAGGACTCCATCTCCTTTTCCCTGCCTCAGCTAATAGGCCTTCTGCTCTTTAATAATAGTTGATGCTTCCATACAGTACATAAGATATTATCTTTACATTTTCTCCTTTCAATCCAATAAAAGACTCTTTACCTTACAATAATAAGCTAAAAACAATAATAATAATTGTGAGAACCATCAGGGAAGATTACACTCATAATCTTCATTTCATATATATTTGGCAACTTTGCAGGAAGTATTCTGCAACCTATCCTATCTTGGTAAATTCAGAACTCTGTACATAAATAAATTTCTATCATAAGAAATCTGTTGCATTACCAACCTAAAAGCATCTTAGACTTTAAACCTTAATCCTGCACAACTTAAGTCTATCGCTATTTCTTCCTCAACCTCACCACAGACCTGAGAAGGAAGAAATATTACCTGAATATGCAGGAAGGGCAGGCAAGCCCCTTCAAAATTATAAAAAGGACAGACAAAATGTCCAGAAATCTGGGTATCTGGACAGTCACCCACAAAGTTCTCTGAGTCATTGGAACATCTTCTTTGGCCTTCTGGCCCAGAATATCTGACAGATTTTTCTGTGAAGCAGGGATTATAAAGGACTTGCCTACCTGGTCCTAGCAAAACTCAGCAGCCAACTTCTCTGCTCATCGCTGGCCTCCAGGAAGCACCTGCTCCTAGGGGATCAACCACTCCTGCTTTCCTCACAGAGCCCCAGCTAAACCCTCCACTGTTTCTCCTCTCTAACTCCTGGGGAGATCTGAGTCCTGTGTAAGCACACTTCATGGACCACCTCATCCAGCTGAATGGCTTTAAATTCTCAGTCTCTACCTCACCATTTCCAACTCTAACCAAGACATGGGCCCTGAACTACTCAATTCATATCCAATTCTTCCTCATGGAAATTTCCATTTTAAAATCTTGATTGTTATTTTCTGCTCCACAAAATTATTTTTGTGCTGAAGATGTTGGTCAGTGGCTATGGTGTTTTGCATAACAGTGTGCATTGAATTATTTGGTCTCCAGTTGGTCATGCTCCTCGTGGAAGCTTAGGAGGCGTGATCTAGGAAGGGCTTTCAGAGCATAAGGCCTATCCCTGTTCCCAATTTGATTCAACTTTGTGGTTCAAGATGTGCATCTTCAGCTTCATACTTCTGCCATGCCTGCTGCTTGCTGCATGTCTCCCCACCATGATGGACTCTTAGCCTTCTGGGACATATGCCCAAATAACCCCCTTTCTTCCATAACGAAAGACTCTGGTGGTTTGAGTGAAAATAGCTCCCATAGGCTCGTGTGTTTGCATGTTTGATCTACAGTTGGTGAATTAGAAGATGTAGCCTTTTATGGAGGGGGTGTATGGCTTGGGTGAGTCTTGAGGTGCAAAAGCCCATGCAAGTCTCAGTTTCTCTCTCTCTGCCGATTGCCTTCAGATCAAGATGTAAAGCTCTCAGCTACTGCCCCAGTGTCATGCGTGTCTGATTCCCACCATGAAGTTCATGGACTAACCACCTCTAAAGCAAGGCCCCAGTAGAATGCTACAAGAGGTGCTGTAAGACCCCCAACTCAGTGTGTTTCTTTCCTGGAAACAGAACCAGCATGGAGTTCTTTGTTCTTTCGCCTTTAGCCTGGGAAACCGATGACCACTGAAACTGGCTCATCACGGTCTTGACACACCCTGGAGCCTGACTCATTGTGTAAGGGACTAAGAATGTTTGCCAAAGATGGCCTGTAACCCTTCCGTAAAAGTTGAGCGATAGTATATCATCTTCATTCTTGTGATGTTTGCTTAGCTTCCCCACCAAGAATGTTTGCCAAAGATAGCCTGTGGCACTTCCGTAAGAGATGGGCTGTAATCTATCATCCCCATTCTTATGATATTTACTCAGCTTCCCCATTCATTATGGTCTTGTCCTCCCCTTTCCTTGTGTTTTTTTTTTCATTTAAAAACCCTCAATTGCAACTGCTGGGGGTCGCCCTCCTGTGCTCCTGTGCAGGTTAGGAGCTTGGCCTCAGCCTGCTGGTTCCCAATTAAACCTCATGCATACTGCATCAAGAATGGTTTCTCTTGATTTATTGGGGCATTGGCTCATCCTGGGACTTGAGCGACGGTCTCCCCAGAACGGGGGTCTTTCAGTGCCTTGGTTATGGTGTCTACTCACAGCAATGGAACAGTAACAAAGACAGACTATGCACACTTTCATCTCTTGGAACACTCCCTCTGTTCTTCTAATTACTTAATAAAATCCTGGCAATTATCATTAGTTTATTTCTTTTATGTTTTACATGTAACCTACTGGCAAATCCTGGAGGCCCCACTTTGAAAGTACAGCAGATCCCATACAATTAGCCTACTTCCTTCCTTGAAACCCATGGTATAGTTCTATTATTAAGTGAGAAGGCTTTTTCTGAAGTCAAATCATGACTTATCACTGCCTCACTATTTTACTATTTTTCAATCATCTCCCCACTCAGAGTTAATAGTGTAAACTCAAGTATGCCCTATATATGCCCTAGTCTTGGCTCTCTTTTATCTCCATCTCCTTAATCTCTCCTTCCTCTCTCTCTCTCTGACCATACTGGCTTCTTTCCTATTCTCTGAATTTTCTGTGAACATCTTTTTGTTATTTTTTAGTATTGTTTTCTTTATTCTTTAAATTTTTATACATGGAGATAATAAAACATGATAATACCTATCATCTCATCTATTTCTTCTTAAAACCCTAAAAATCTCTATAGTACATGCCTAACTTCATGTTTCATCTATCTGTCTATCTATCTATCTATCTATCTATCTATCTATCTATCTATCTATCTATCTATCT
>NC_034600.1:31274147-31283977 GCF_900095145.1 Mus pahari | reverse complement strand
TGTGTGTGTGAACTATTAGTTCTGTTACTTTAGAGAACCCCAACTAATACACTTACTTTCAGCACATTGATGAGTTACACATCTCAACATCAACTGCTCCTGGCTGCAAAAAGAAGTTTCTATAATTAAGGTTGGAGCAACCTGGGTCTACAAGTATAAACACAAATATTTAAAAGACCTTTAACAACATAGCCAGCCAGCAAAAGAGGGATAGTGGTGTGTAGAGGGTGGTCCTGATTCTTTGATCAGGAATCTNTATTTACTGAGGCTGAAAGTCCTTGCTCCTAATTGGATTTTGGTCTATCAATAGAGATGCCAGTAGTGAATAGCTGGGGAGTTGCAAGGGCAGGATGGAGAGAGAATCAGGAGGACANGGGGAGAGGAGAAGGGGGCACAGTAGTGGAGGAGGTAAAGGCAACCAGCTATGTGAGTTTCCAAGTAAGGGGCCTCTGGCCACTTCCCTGACTGGGCTTGGGGCAGCAGGGGAAGAATTAAGGGTGCCCAGTCATTGTGTTATCCAAGGCATTTCAAGGTTAACTGATTTACTGCTGGGGTGTGTGTGTGTGTGTGTGTGTGTTCTATTTGTGCTACAGTGGTGTCTACTCTAGGGTCTATGACCTAGAACATGAACNTTGCACAAGGATTACAAAACCAGGCAGGAAATTCCCTTCAGTAGACTGCCCTCAGATGTAATCAGAATGAGGTTTGCCATGTCATCGCAGACATGGCATTATTGCACAAGTAGAAATNCTTGGCCTAGTGGAATAGTGATGATATAACATGCAGAGACCAACACTGAGTAAGATCACTGATGTCCTCCCCACAACTTCCTGCAGCCTGCATAGCATCTTCTGGCACTGTAAAAGCTAGGANGTTTCCTAGTCAGTTTGAGACTGAGTCATGTATGNCCTGCAACAAAAATATTTATATATAGTCTTACTCAGGGGGCTTTGCAGTTGTTACTCCCTTTTATATTCTCCCTTCTGTCCTGGTCAGACTTCTCTAAAGGAACAGAACTGGCAGAATATATAGATATAGTTCTAGATTAAAGACAGACAGACAGACAGACAGACAGACAGACAGACAGACAGACAGACAGACATGGATATATATCCAAATACATGGAATTTATGAGACTGGCGTATAGGATATAGTCTGGATAGTCTAACAATGGCTATGTGAGACATATTGTCCAATGATGTGTGAGACAGCCATTGTTAGAATGGCTGAGAATTGGTNGTTGTTTAGTCTACAAGACTGGNTGTCTCAGCAGTCTCAGTTTGGCACTGGAGAGGATTCCTGAAAAGCTGCTGGTCCTCAGTCTACCTTTTAATCATGCAGGAGATGGTTCTAGTACCAGAGAAGAAATGCCACAGCNACAGGATGGATGAACTTGCCCAGTGAGAGTGAGGGCACACCCAATGTCCTTCTGTGTCTTTTTATCTGGCCNCTACCAGAGAGTCCTCCCTCCTGTTAGGATGAGCCTTCCTCCTTTAAGGAACCTGATCAACAACACTCCTCTCAGAAATGCCCAGAGACTGAATTCTATTTGATTGACAGTATGTGAGGTTGAAAACCAAGGTTAGCCATCCCACGGAGATTTGAGAGGATCTGTAAAGGATCAAAGGATCGAGTGNTGGAATGGAATACCCATCGTACTATTCTAGGAGTGGAAACTTTATTGTTTTCGAGGTGGGATCTATGTAAGNTGATTAGAATAAATCATTGAGGTGAAGATCCCGTTGGATCCCAATGAGTTCCTAAGATAGATCAAAAACAGTCCCTGTTCATAGACACATGGTAAATAAAATAATTTTAGAAAATTAGAAACAAAAGNTGATAGGAAGGAGAGAGTGGAAGGAGGGTGTTCAGATGCAGATGTTAGTAGAAGACACTGTGTCTGGGCTTACACTGGTTTGAATGTGAAATGCCCACACAGGCAGCTCATGGTTTGAGAATTTGGTTTCCAGCTANTGGGTAAGAGTTTGGATCCTTTAAGAGGCGGAGCATGGTAGAGGGAGTGGGCCACTGGAGACTCTATAGCCTGGTGCCACTTCCTGCTAGCTTTCTCTGCCCCCTTGCTGCTCATGCTCTGTGACCAGCTGGCTTCCTGCTCCTGCCAAGCCTTCTGTGCCACGAAGAGATACAGATCTTCAGACTGTAAGCAGGAATAAGCCTTCTTTTCTGTGAACTGCTTTTGNCAGGGTTATTTTATCCCAGCAACAGAAAAGGTAACTNCAGGCTGTGCTAGGGGAAATGAAAGTAACTAAGCAAAGCCTTAGTCTCTCAAGGCAGGGCCAGCTCCTTCTCTACAGGGAAGGAGCAGGAAGCTAGAGTTGGGTCAGTGTGTCTATAGATAAGAACATGACCTTTGTCTCATAATTGCTAAGGAAATGATGTGTGTGTGTGTGTGTGTGTGTGAGAGAGAGAGAGAGAGAGAGAGAGAGAGAGAGAGAGAGAGAGAGAGAGAGGGTGGGAGAGAGAGATCATGAGACAACTGTAAAAATATCTAGTCAAAGACTTGAGGATTGATAGAACTCCAGGCAGCCAATGCTGGGCACTTTACATACTTGTGACAAGGAGTGGTAAGGAAACTCCTCCTGGACATTGTCTGATGAAAGAGTGTGCCTTGTCTTAAAAGATTCACCTTGACCAGGTATGGTGGCACATGCTCACAGTCCAACACTCAATAGGCTGGCAGGATGGTGCCAACTTAGAGGCTGCCATGCACTATAAATCAAGGCCCTGATCCCAAACAAATGAAAACCTTCAGTTTGCTGCAACTTTCACAAAAATGTAGGTAGCTATGCAAATCCCAAATTGAGTGAAGTCGATAAAGCATCCTGTGAAAGATTTAACTCTACCCCAGAAGTGGATTTGATATTCCTTTGAGCATTCTGAAATGGGTGGATTGGCCATATGCTTATGCAAAGGTGTTCTTCATTTTGCGATATTTAAAATTTTTTGGTAACTTCATGTCTGAGTACTCATTTACATCATTTCTACCCACCCCTCTCCCATCCCACCAAACTGCCTCTCAGATTCCAGAGCACGTGTTTAATTATCACACACACACACACACACACACACACACACACACACACACACACACTGAGTCCATCTATTGTTGCTCATATGTATATGTGTTTGGGGCTGAGCACTTGCGACTGGATAACACATTAGGGGCTTGTCCCTGATGAAGAATAATTCTCCTCTCAGCAGCCTCTACTTCTTACAGAGATGAGGCCCTGTGACACTTTCCCTATCCACACTGGCGTGTCATACAAGTGTCCTTCTCCAGGTCTTGTTTAGCCAGCCATATTGTTGAGCTACCACGGGTGCAGCTTCCCTGTCGTGTAAGGATACTGTTGACTGTGAGTTTGTCATCCACAGGCCTTATTATGTTGAGGTGTGTTCCCTCCAGTCTTACTCTCTCTAGGACTTTTGTTATGAACGCATGCTGAATTTTGTCAAAGGCCTCTTTTGCATCTCTCATGATGGATGGTTATGCAATGTTTGTCAGTGACAAACAAAACTTGTTTATTACATTTTTTGACTTATAAGTGTGGAGCCATCCCTGCATCTCTGGCGTAAAAGCCAATTTGATCACAGCAGAGGAAATCTTTGATATGTGCCTTTATTTGGTTTGTGAGTATTTTATTGAGAATATTTGCATCCGTGCTCATGAGATGTGTTGCCTTGTCTTGTTTTGGTGCTGAGGAAATACCAATAGAAGAGGATAGAAAGTGTCTCTATGTTTTGAATAATTTGAAAGTAATGTTTGTAGTTCTTTAAAAGTACGGTAGAAAGCCGGGCGTGGTGGCGCACGCCTTTAATCCCAGCACTCGGGAGGCAGAGGCAGGCAGATTTCTGAGTTCAAGGCCAGCCTGGTCTACAAAGTGAGTTCCAGGACAGCCAGGTCTATGCAGAGAAACCCTGTCTCAAAAAAACAAAAAAAACCAAAACAACAAAAAAAAAAAGTACGGTAGAATTCTTCTGTGAATCTATCTGGAGCTGGGCTCTGTTTACACAGATGGATTTTTATTATTCTTTGATCTCCTTATTTATTGTGTGTTTGTTTAGGTTATTGATCTCTTCTTGGCTTAACTTTGAGGGTTTGAAATCTAGAAATCTTCCCATTTCTTTTAGGTTTTCCAAGTTACTGTGGTATAAGTTTTCAAAGCATTCCCTTATGATGTTCTGAGTTTTTGGTGCCTGTTTTGGTGTTTCTCTGTTCATCTCTGATTTTATTAATGTGTGTCTCTTTCCTGTTCTTTTTGTTGACTGAGACAAAGAACTGTCAATCTTGTTCATCTTCTCAAAAAAAAAAAAAAAGATCTTAGATGTAATGATTCTTGTTTCTATTTCATTAGCTTATGCTCTAGTTCTTACTATTTCTTCTGTCTTTGGTTTGTGTCTGGCTTGCTCTTGTTTTTCCAAATTTCTTATTTGTACCATTAAGCCATCTATTTGTACTCTTTATGATTTCTTAATGTAGGCCCTTAGTGCTATACATTTCTAATTTAAAACTTCTCTTAATGTGTCCAAGAGGTTTTATTGTGTTATACTTTCATTTTCATTTAATTACAGTATTTCCTTTCATTCTTGATTTCTTTCTTTTTTTTTTTAAAGATTTATTTATTTATTATACGTAAGTACACTGTAGCTGTCTTCAGACACTCTAGAAGAGGGCATCAGATCTTGTTACGGGTGGTTGTGAGCCACCATGTGGCTGCTGGGATTTGAACTACGGACCTTCAGAAGAGCAGTCGGGTGCTCTTACCCACTGAGCCATCTCACCAGCCCCTCTTGATTCCTTTCTTGACCTATTTATCACGCGGCAATGTGTTGCTAAGTCCCCATGAGTTTCTGTAATCACCAGAGATTCATTTGCTTTTGATTTTAAGCTTGATTGCATATGGTCAGCTAGGATTGTTGTTGTTTTTGTTGTTGTTCTCCTTCAAAAGACCTGTCTATTAGAGAAAGTGAGGCATTAAAATAATCTACTATCATTGAGTTGGAGTTAGTTGGTTTTGAGACCCAGTAGTATACTATTTATTAAATTGGAAGTGCTAGAATGTGGTGCATATGTGTAATGTCTTTTTGGTTAATTGTTGATTAAAATGAAGTGTCTTCCTTTATCTCGTCTACTTTGTTGGGTTTTAGGACAGCAATGCCTGCTTGGTTCCTGGTCCCTTTCACTTCAGATACCTTTGTCCATTTCACAACAATAATGGTTATACAACACCAAGTGCTCAACCCTGAAGTTGTGTATATTGTGTGTGTGTGCCTAGATATATAAAAAACACCCTTCCTCGTCCACTTGGTGGTATGTGCTTGGTGTTACTTGTTTGCATATGATTTGAGGGCCCACACTGGGTATTTGACATCCGGGGCTGATGTCTGGGGAAACTATTTCTCTGCTGTAGTGTTCCTGCCTGCACGCAGACCGGCGCCTTGTCTGCATGGGCAGAACACCTTGGGGTGGGTTCGCACTCTTGCCTGCTGAACCCACTGTGGATCCGAACTGGAGGACGAGAACTCCTAAGAAAGAACAGGCTGCAAAGGAAAATATTGGGGCCTTGACACGTGTCTGATCAAAGCCCTTATCTTTAATGTCAGGACTGGCTTAAATACAAAGAAGGGTTCCCAGCATTCCCCTGAGTCTTTAGAAGTTGCCACGGCGTTCTCGCGATGATGGGCAGTCCTGGCAGTGGCAGGCAGGTGTCCGATGGTGGGCGGTCCAGGTGACGGTGGGCGGTGACAGTGGGCGGTTCGAGGACGCTGTGTTCCGGCTGGTCTGGTGCGCTCCAGCTGCTGTACTCCGGCGTCCCTGTAAAAGGCAGGACCCAACACTCTGCACTTAGTATTCCTTTCTTATCCTTAGCTTTTTGTCTAGGGCAGGGCTCTGGGAGATCCCCTCCATGTCAGCACATCTATTGGTGGTGTCATCGTTCATGACTTGTTTAGGCTGCCATTTTGTTGAGGGTCGTGAATGACGCTCCCCTGTCATTCAGGAGCCATAGTCTCACAGCAGACATCCTGTTTCATTGGCTCTTGAAGTCTCCTGGGCCCTCTTCTGAGATGCTCTCTGTGCCTTAGAGGAAAGGCTCATGTTGTAGATGTATCAGTTGTGCCTAGGCACCCAGGACTAGCTGTCATTCTCTGTAATGGTCTCTGATGAAGGCATTTACTCAGTGGAGGCTCATTCTTCCCATGCAACTCTAGGTTTTGTTAAGGTGACAAAAATGCTAACCAATCAAGGAGTTGAGACCATCAATAATAATGAAGTTATTATTGAAAGTGTGTGTTGAGTGCTGCCATTTCATTGTTGTGTGTGGTCTTAATCCTATTTTGTATTTCAGTAATTATAACTTGGTTTATTTTCTTTAGTCTCTTGGCTATGCTTATTTTCAGTCCAAAGTATTGCTTCTCTGTTGGGCTGACTTACTGGAAGAGAATTCTTTAACCCTGTTTATATCTTGAAAAGTTTTTCTTTGTCCTTCAACTATAAAAGATAGTTTTGTTAGGCATAGTAATTTACATTTGTTTCTTAGTTAGTGTTTCTATAGTTGCAATGAAACACCGTGGCCAAAAACCAAGCTGGGAAGGAAATAACATTCATCTTACATTTCCATATCATAGTCCATCATTAGAGGAAGTTGGGATAGGAACTCAAACAAGGCAGGAACCTGAAGGCAGGAGCTGATGCAGAGGCCATGGAGGAGTGCTACTTATTGGCTTGCTTCTCTGTGGCTTGGTCAGCCTGTTTTCTTACAGAACCTAGATCATCAGCCCAGGGATGCCACCATCCACAATAGTTTGCCCTTTGCTCTATCAATCATAAATTTAAAAAATGCCCCACAGCCTGATTTTATGCAACAGTCTCTCTCAGTTGAGGCTCTCTCCTATCAGATGATTACATATTATGTCAAATCGATATAACACTAGCTGGTATGACTGCTGATCTTGGATTCTTCCCTTTCTTCTGTGCTTATAATTAGAAGACATTGGTCTTTTCATGATGTCCCAAAGGTCTTGCATGTTCCTTTCATGTACTTTTAAAGAGTTTACATATTCTTTCCTTGAATGGCCCAGTTCTTTCATTTTATCTACTACTCTAATATCTAATATTAGAATAACCCTAATATTCTACTTCTATTTGAGCCATTCTATTGGTAAGTCTTTGATTTAATTTAGTTGAAAAGCACTGATTCATTGTACAGATGATTCAAAATTTCTAAAAGTCAAGGGAAAGTGCCAGTTAACCAGATAACCACTAGAAGGGGGCTGGTTAACTGAAGGAAAACACAATCTAACATAAATGGCAAAATTCCTAGCATTTACTTGGGTTACTCTTAAAAATCCCAACTTACAGGGTTAATTTACTACATACCAGATAAAGAAAGGGGGCACAAATATAGGCTAAGTTCCTTAGAAATGACATGTTTTAAGAATTCTGTAAATTATTGTTTTCAAGGTTACTGGGCTTGGGTAGGGTGGATGTTGGAGAGAAGTAGACATATGAGTGGCTTTGAACAATAGCACACTCTTGGAGAACTTCAAGTAGCCATTGTCCAATGGGCTCTGATGAAGCTATATAACCTGTTTCAAAGAAGTACCAGCTACTTGTGACCACTACTGCAGCCTCTCCCCACAGCGCATGCCTGTCACCCAGGATGTCACTGGGATGCTGGGCTGGGAAGCCATGGAGACTCCTTCTCCCTTGGGAAATCAGGTCTCGGTTTGTAAGCAGACTTTAGTTCCTGTTAGAGAGACACAAAGTTCTGATAAGGGAAATCTCATTGCAGGAAACCACCTGAGGAAGAAGCAGGAGCCCGACTGAACTGAAGGTAAAAGGACCTCAGGTGACCGTTAGCCTGACACTACCTGACAGACACCAGAATCCATGGTGGATGTGTGTGGTTGACTCGGCAATTCTTATTTCTGAAATTTACGAATAAGAAAAATGTGGGAAATTTTTCTTGATGTTATTTTAAGAATAAAACATTGAATTCATTTTTATTTATGAGGAAAAGAGGGCAATGGTTTAAATGTTCTACTTTAGGAGAGTAATTAAGTGATCAAGAAGTATTAACAAGGGCTGGAGAGATGGCTCAATGATTAAGGGCACTGGCTGCTTTTTCAGAGGTCCTGAGTTCAATTCCCAGCAACCACATTATGACATATCACCATCTATAATATGATCTGATACTTTCTTCTGTCATGCAGTTATACATGCAGACAGTACTCATAGACATAAAGATAAATAAAATCATTTACAAAAAATTAGGTATTAACAAACTTTAAAACTGGAAGAATCAGAGAGCAAGATGTTTGGCTCAATGTGTAAAAGTACATGTTTTAGGAGCCTGATGACTTGAGTTGATCCCTGTATCCCATTGTAGAGGGAGGTTGGAAAGAAACAAACTGACATCTAAAAGACTTCTGACTTCCAACGAGCTCTGTGGCCTGTGTGTATCTGCATTCACAGCACACACACATGTGAACTCACACTTCACATACACTCACCCACACACACACATTCACAATCATACGAAATCACACACACACACACACACACACACACACACACACACACACACACACACACTTTGTCTTGCCAGGGAAACTGGAATTCTTTTTTTTTTTTTTGTGAAGGTTTTTAGTCTATAACAAAAACAAAAATTTAAAGGACTCAGAGGGAATCTAGAGGACCATTTTCTTAGAGTCTTGAGTGGAAAAACCACACAGGGCAGGCCCGCTGTAAATCTTGGCAGTTGCCAGGAAGAAAGGGATGGGGAAGACAAGGGCATGCCTTTGAGAATGGATTAAAAAAAAACAAAAAACAGACAAGTTCAACAATGAAGGTCAGCGAGCATCTGCATGGAGAGTGGGCAGGGACTCTACAGGGAAACAGGAAGACCAGAGTGTCAGAAAAGCAGGCTTAGAGTTTGGACTGGTGTGAGAGAAAGAGACAGAGAGCAGGGCACAAGTCACACTTTTAACTTAGAGTTCAGAACAGTGGGCAGGGGTAGCACTATCCTGGCGGAAGCCACTGCAGGTGGTGGAGGGGTTGTTGGAGGAGCTTCTGAGAAGTATATGTTCTTCCGCAAGGGGATAAGTATTCCTCCCCTCTCTTCAGCTTGGCTTCAGGTAAACCAGGTGTAGGCTCCTGGCCCAGTGACTCATAGGCTTAGCTAGATTAACCCTAAAAGGAGAAGACAGCATAAGCGACTTCACAATTTTTGGAACAGATGAGAGCATCCTGTCTCTACCAGGGGCCTGAAGTAGAACTCAGATTTCATTCTTTTTGCCAAGAGGAAGTAGCCTTGTGATGGGAAGTGGTGTCCAAAGCTGACTGTAAGGGGGTGGGCCATCCTCGACTGACTCTAAGGTCACTAGCCTCTATTAGCTTCCTAGCACTGACATCTCCTCAAGTGTCAAGACCCTGGAATCATTTAGGAGGTGGTGCCGTATCAGTCTGGCTACTTCTGGTTTACAGTCAAAGAAACTATTGGTTTTCAGTCACCTGCCCTCAAACTGCCCTGAGCAGCTTGTATCTTCTGTTCTTACCTGAAGTAAAATAGAGAACCAGGCAGGGTGATGCAGGCCTGTTAGCTCAGCACTCCAGGTGAAGAAAGGCGAAGACACACATTTGATGCTAACCTGCTCTCTATATTGTATTCCAGGTTAGTCTGGGATATACAGTGAGCCATTGTCTCAAAAAAATGTAAACTAAACTAGCTGGATGATAGTGGCAAAGCATGCCTTTAATCCAAACACCGCAGAGGCAGAGGCAGGGGCAGGGGCAGGGGCAGGGGCAGGGG
>NC_034600.1:31272646-31274112 GCF_900095145.1 Mus pahari | reverse complement strand
GCAGGGGCAGGGGCAGGGGCAGGGGCAGGGGCAGAGGCAGGTGAATCTTTGTGAGTTTGAGACCAGCCTAGTCTACAGAATGAGTTCCAGGAAAGCCAAGGCTACACAGTGAATTTCTGTCTCAAAATACTCAGAAAATCAAACAACAACAACAACAACAACAACAAAAATAACAAAAGTGAACAAAACAAAAAACAGACCTACACTGCTGGCTGGGAGTGTTGCTCAGTGGTGGGCACCTGCTTAGTGTATACAAGGTCTTAGGCTCATTCCTACCAGCACACATAGCTAAAACTCAGTACATTACAGATATTTGTCAATTTTACAGTTTAACGTGTAGCCAAGAGAAAAATATTTCACATATTTTATAGCAGCAGTGTAAACTATTATGAGTCAGAACAGGGGATTGGGTGAAGAAAGAGGTTCCAGAGATTACCATGACAGGTGGGAGACTGGAAGCCCTTCCCCACCTGGGCTTCACTCAACCAAGGGAGCATGCTCAGGAAGACCTAGCTTTGTAATAATATGGGGGATGATATTTGCACTGAGCAAATATCATAGAAAATGGAACGCAGAGCCACTTCCTTCCTCTCTTAGAGCCAGGTCATAGTCCCGGCATGGTGCCATCCTGAACTCATCAGGAACTCTCCTTTAATAGAGGTCTCCACACTGTAACTACCCATGGGCTCTGTATAATCCGTTGTAAAAACTTGTAGGAACCTGTAAACTCCAGCAGCTACTTCCCAGACTCAAATCTGTGCCTGAAACAGGGGCATCTGGAGTTCACTTGCAGCACTAAGTGAACACAATAAAAATAATGAATCTAAGGGGCTGGAGAGATGGCTTTGCTATTGCATGGTCTACTCTTGCAAAGGGACCCATTTGGACTCATGGCCCCAAGGCCAGGCTATTCACAACCACCAGTAATTGTAGCTCCTGGGGATCTAACACTTTTTCTGGAATATATACACCCATACACACAGTTAAAAATAAAATCTTCAGGGGCTGGAAAGATGGCTCAGTGGTTAAGAGCACTGACTGCTCTTCCCAAAAGTCCTGAGTTCAATTCCCAGCAACCACCTGGTGGCTCACAACTGTAATGGGATCTGATGCCCTCTCCTGGTGTGTCTGAAGACAGCAACAGTGTACTCGTATACATAAAATAAAAAAATAAATGAATTGCATTTGCCTGATGGCTAAGGATGTTGAANATTTTTTCAGGTGTTTCTCAACCATTCGATATTCCTCAGTTGAGAATTCTTTATTTAGCTCTGTACCCCAAAACAACCCTGAGATTCCATCTCACACCAGTCAGAATGGCTAAGATTAAAAATTCAGGTGACAGCAGATGCTGGCGAGGTTGTGGAGAAATGGGTACACTCCTCCATTGCTGGTGGGATTGCAAGCTTGTACAACCACTCTGGAAATCAGTCTGGCGGTTCCTCAGAAAATTGGACATAGTACTA
>NC_034600.1:31252563-31271856 GCF_900095145.1 Mus pahari | reverse complement strand
GAATAGAGGCCCCTTGGTCTTGCAAACTTTATATGACCCAGCACAAGGCAAGGCCTGGGCCAAGTAGTGGGAGTGGGNGGGTAGGGGAGCAGAGGTGGGGGGAGGGGTATAGGAAACTTTCGGGATAGCATTTGAAATGTAAATAAAGAAAATAATAAAAAAAATAAATAAATGAATAAAAGTAAAATCTTCAATAATAATTTAAACTGAATGATATTATCAAATTGTCACTATCAGGGTATATAATTTTGTATATGTTTTTCTTTAACATATATGGTAAACATCTGCCATGTTCTACATTGCCTCCATAATTCACAATTGGAGTTGGACCTGGTAATGAATGCATGCCTATAAACATCCCGGAATCAGAGAGGCTGAAATACTGGGATGGGTTGTTCCATGGTCTTGGCCTCCTATATCAGAATTGGAGTTAGAGTTGGAAATAGAGGCTCATATAAAATTTGCACAACAAGATGACCTTAGCTGGAAGGACATGATGGCACAGACTCACCTCCAGGATTGACAGTCACCAATTTTAAGTGAGAGTGTTCACGGACCTAAGTATTATTGGGGGTTTCCTTTCTAGAGCTCCAGAGAAGGAAATGTTGGTTACCAGGTGAGGACCCTCTGTTTCGATGGACAGGTTTGGATTATGTAAGTCCTTGCTCATGGTGTGTGTCACTTCCCAGAACGCATGTGATTTGAATCATATATGTGCCTATGGAAATGGAAAAATAGGACATTTGCAAAGACATAATTTTGCCTTCCTGCGTATGTACCCAAAACCAGTTCAGGCCAGATTAGCCTTTCCAATCATCCTATCCCAATACATTGGGCATACACTTGAGTAGCGACTCTCTACATTTAATTGTTGCTAGGAGCAGGGAGACCTAAATATAGTGTTGTTCAGAGACGAGAGTACATGGAGCCCAAAGCACATTGGATTCTGAAGGATAGATGAGTACAGGCAAAGGACTTAAATACCAAGTACTACAAAACCAAGTAGGGTCCCAGACTACTTACTCTACTATGGTCATCAGCTTCAACCTTAAATTCTGGGCTAGAATGGGCAACATACAAGATTCTAAGAAAAATAAGAACGCAATCAAGCTAAAGGACACATCGTGAATGGAGTCAGGTCCCTCTGTCTGATTCATTGCCAATCCCTGAGGCCTAGCTCACTGCTTGACACACGGGTAGGTGCTTAGAAAATATTTGCTGATTAAGTAGGTGAATATTGATGTTTCATAGTTTCTCAAGCAACTTCTTTCTGTCTTTCACAAGTGGGTGTCAGAGGTCAACATATGAGAGTTGTTCGACTCCTCCCTACCGTGTAAGACCTGGCAACAAACTGAAGCTGTCAGGCTTGGGGCAAGCATCTTTACCCACTGAGCCACCTGTCTGGCTATGAGACACAATTATTCATATCTAATAATAAAAACACTACAAACACCAACCATCCGCTTTCCTTTCTCATTTAGAAAAATGGCAGCCCAGGGAGAAGCCTTTGAGGAGATAATTTGTGAGTTTGACGATGACTTGGTCTCTGAGCTCTCTACTCTTCTCAGAGTGGATGCACTCTCAGTCTTAAAGAGACAACAAGAAGAAGACCATAAAGAACGGATGAAAATGAAGAAAGGTTTTAACTCACAGATGCGCAGTGAAGCCAAACGACTAAAGACTTTTGAGACCTATGACACGTTCAGATCATGGACGCCACAGGAGATGGCAGCTGCTGGATTTTACTACACAGGCGTGAAACATGGGGTTCAGTGCTTTTGCTGTAGCTTAATCCTCTTTTCCACCAGACTCGGGAAACTTCCCATAGAGAACCACAAGAAATTACGACCAGAGTGTGAGTTCCTTCTGGGCAAAGATGTTGGTAACATTGGCAAGTATGACATCCGCGTGAAGAGTCCAGAGAAGATGCTGAGAGGTGGCAAAGCCAGGTACCATGAAGAGGAGGCCAGACTGGAGTCCTTTGAGGACTGGCCATTTTATGCCCATGGGACATCACCACGTGTACTCTCAGCAGCTGGCTTTGTCTTTACAGGTAAGTGGATTCTATTTTGTGAAGGGTTTCTGTAAAATATAAAGTTTAGGGTTATTTTCTTTTACATTATGCATTTGTGTGTATTTGAGGGGGTGGTTGCACTATGAGTGCATGTGGCCATGGAGTCCAGAAAAAAAAAAATGTCAGATCTCCTGAACAGTGGTTACAAGTGGTTGTCAATTGCCCGAAGTGAGTACTGGGAACCAAATTTCATTCCACTGCAAGAGTCATTTTAATCACTGAGACATCTCTCCATCCTCTTTATTTCTTATTCCTCTTCCTCCTCCTCCTCTTCTCCTTCTTCATCTTCCTCCTCTTCCTCTTCTTTCTCCTCCCCTTCTCCTTTATCCTCTTCCTACTCTTCCTTTTCCTCTCCACCTCTTCCTCCTCCTCTTCTTCCTCTCCTCCTTCATTTTCTTCTTCCTCCTCCACCTCTTCCTCCTCTTCTGTTATTACTACTGCTTGTTAATCATTCCATATTTGTCATGTTCTATTAGATATGAGATCTGGTTCATTAAACATCAACTTTAATCATTTAATTTCCAACTTTAATTGACTTTTAGTGTAGCATCATTAGTTTGCTAAATATGTGTAAAATAAAAGGTTTTCTATAAATGTGTACCCTAGAAAATATTAACTGCGAGATGTAGCTCATAACTGGAGGACTAACTTAGCATGTGAAAGGCCTTTGATTTAGTCCCAGTACTAGAAAACACAAATAAAAGACTCCAGGAAACACCAGCTGTGGTCATAAGGTCCTGAACATGGATCATGAGATTGGTGAATTCCACTGTCTTCTAGTTACATGAACATTGCTCCTCATATATTTCCTTGATTTATTTAATTTCTGTAGTTTTGAAAGAATCTTGTTTTTACTTGTTTAACTCCCATCCACAAGGCAAGCTGCCTTTGAGGACAGTACACTCTGAAATGTCTCAGCCTCACACAGGAGTTAGACAATTGCAACAGAGTCTGTAGTGTGCTGAGTACCTACTTATGCTATGCATGGGTTGAGCCCTAGTTCTAATTCAACCAGTTCGCTGTTCCTTCACATTTCATAGACGAGTTCACTGAGGCTCAAAGAGTTAGAGAAATGTGCCTCCATAGAAATAAAATGGCCAAGACAACTCCAGCTGGTCCTAGCTTTTGCTTCTTCATCACTTTGGTCCTAAAAGCTAAGAGTACCTCTATCGGAGAGAAGATAGTGTGTAGAGGGTTGTGTATGTAGAGGATGGCCATGGCTGAGGAATGGAGGTCCAGAGCTCAGAAGGGGGTCATGTAGGGCAGTGAGACTGTGGACAGGGATTCAGCCAGAGAGGCTATGGAAGAACAGGCATGCTGGAGTCTGTCTTGTTCTGGTGCAGTATGGCCAGCTCCAAGACACAGCTGGTGCCATTGCTGGCCAGTCACACCCTTTCCTGCATCTGTAGGTAAAAGGGACACTGTGCAGTGTTTCTCCTGTGATGGAAGCTTGGGCAACTGGGAAGGAGGAGATGACCCCTGGAAGGAGCATGCCAAGTGGTTCCCCAAGTGAGCTTCAAATGCTTTATTCTTAATCTCTTCTGCTTTTATTTTTATTTTGTTTTGTGTTTGTTTTAGGAAAATGAAACAAGAGACAAAAGAGCAACATTGTTGCAGTACCAAATGAGTTCTGATCTTTCTCTTATCCAATATGGGATTAAGCAAGGAAAATGTAGTCACATAGTGCAAAATTTGAATCACATGATCTTAAATGGCTTACCTCTTATGTTAATTTTTGCTTCATTGTCATTTCATTTTTATATTCTGTGTGTTATATGTTGGTGTATGTAGACTGTGTTTATATGGGTGGTATGTTGGTGTGTTTAGTGTATATCTGCATTTCTGTGGAGGTCACATGTTGACATATTCCATCATTCTTCACCTTGTATATTAAGACAGGCCCCATGGGATCCATCTGTCTCCATTCCTCCAGGATTAGGATTATAGCCATAGTGGACAGGGCTCCAATTCTAAATTCAGGACCTCATGTTTGTTGTGAGATATTTTATGTACTTGCCAAGGCCTGCTCAGCATCCAGGAACTGAGGAAGGCAGTGAGGTGTGGGTTAGGGGAAGGAGGAAAAGCTTTTTTCTATTTAATTCTCTCTTGCTATTCTGAGGCCAAAAGGCGACAGCTTCTGGCAATTAACTCCTGCTGATTTGATTCAGGGGCCTCTTGCTGACCAGGTGAGAGGCTCAGAGTTCATTAACTCCTCATATGCTAGAGAGAAAAGAAAAAAAAAGTCAAGCACACACACACAGACACACACACATGCACACGCAATTAATGAAGCAGAAAAGGGCTACATCACCACTTTACTGTTATTCTTAGTTTTTATACTTTCTCAAAAAAATTACCTAATTGTAATTATTAGGCAGAAGCGTTACAGAAGGTTAATTGATTACATAGTTTTCTAAACATTTTTAAATTCCATAAGTTCATAGTAGGTTTAAAGTAATAATTTATGTCATAGGTCAATAATTTTAAGGAGTTACAGCAGAATTGTTTACATGTCTTTCCATTAGGACTAGTTCCTGACTGAACATCCCTGATCTATTTTTTAGCTCCATAAGTTCATTATAAGTTTAAAGCAATAGTTTTTGTCTTAAGTTGTCTGTCCTTGCCCCTGTAATAAATTATCTATTCCCAGTTTATTACCTTTAGTTACCAGATAGTGGCCTCATTCCTGACCTAAAAAGAATGTTCTCCTTGAGTGTAAACTTGTTCCAAGCCTGTTTTCCTAGACTAATTAGCCTGTGACACATAAAAGTTTACAGAGCCCTATTTGCAGCTTTTATTCTACAGAGAGCTAGAGATTACTTGTATAAATATAGGGGTTCTATAAAATCATATCAAGAATTATGAAATTATCAGGTTTTTTTTTCCTGAAATCATCAACCGGTCTAAACACCATTACTACATGAAAATACATCTTCGTATTGATTCTGCAGGAGCTCTGTCCAACAGAGTATGTAAATACCCAGGAAATCATTAAACGATGTAATAGTGGCAGGAAAGGCATATGCTCAGCAAGAAACAATCCTAGGATGAAGTCTCTGGGGACCTTGCCTCTCAGACCACACCCATTGCAGCCATGCAAGATGGTGGGCCATCTCCAGAAAACTCATTTGCTTGGTATAACCTTTTCTAGATGGGTTGTGTCACCTACTAAGCCATCTCCCCAGACCCACCTTTTAATTTTTAGTAATTGGGGTGGTGGCTTATGTGCATGTTAGTGCTGGTCCCCTCAGAGGACGTAAGTATTCTTCTCCTCCTTAGAGCTATAGTTACTGTGGTTGCCCAAGTAGGTGTTGGGCACTGAACTCAGATCTTCTACAAGTACATTAAGGATATTCTATCCAGGCCACCTAACAATTATTAAATGTTATTCTGTTGTCCCAATACTACAATTTCCTTTGTCAAGCAGCAGTTTCATGACTTAATATTAACCTAGGAGTGAGTTAATCTGCACAGGAATGGAAATGGTGGTTAGGAAGGTGGACACTGGACAATTGGGAGTTCAAGGCCATCTTTTTTTTTAAGATTTATTTATTTATTATATGTAAGTACACTGTAGTTGTCTTCAGACACTCAAGAAGAAGGCGTCAGATCTTGTTACGGATGGTTGTGAGCCACCATGTGGTTGCTGGGATTTGAACTCGGGACCTTTGGAAGAGCAGTCAGTGCTCTTAACCACTGAGCCATCTCACCAGCCCTCAAGGCCATCTTATGACTTAAAAAAAAAATGGCAAGAGGACCAAGTCCTAGATCACCTCACACCGATGCCACAGGAGACAAACAAGTGTGTTTTATTTTGGACATGCAGAGTTTTTGTTATTGATGCTTAGAAAAGGAAGTGCATTTTACTTATTTTTAATAATGTGTTTAGTGGTGTGGTTCTGATGCCTGTTGTTTTTGTTTCTGCCACATAAACATTCATTCCTTTAACTACTTTTCATACTTTCATTATGGAAATTACACAGAAAACAGAGGAAGTATAATGCGCACCTCTCTGAAGCTGGTCTAATTGTATCTCATCTATCTCTTTCCCACCATCCCTGTGGAACAGTAATGATTGGGCTACGTCAAAGTAAATTCCAGCTAACACATAGTTCCATCTGTTATTCACTTAGCATTTAGCTTTAAATAATGACTTTAAAAAAAGAGCCACAGTATTGTTATGTCTCCTAAATGAGATGACTATTAATGTCTAATACCATGAAATATCATTACCATATCATATTCAAGTATCATGTTCAAATGCCTTCTCCCTCCATCTCTTATGATGTTTACATTGATTGAGAGAGAGAAAGAGAGCGAGAGAGAGAGAGAGAGAGAGAGAGAGAGAGAGAGAGAGAGAGAGAGAGTTCCACCCTCTACTTACATGAATCATCTCTTTGATTCTATTGCATATTTTCTTCAGGAAAAGAACAGCAGGGTATAGTATTATATACTTACAGTGCAGGCTACTGTTGCAGCTGAGGTGGGAGGACTGCTTGAGATCAAGACTTGGGCATCACCATCACAACACAGTAAGACCTTGTCTTGAAATACAAATTAAAATAATAATAAGGTCTGTCCTACTTTGCTTTCTGTTGATGTGAAAAACACCACGACCAAAAGCAATCTGAGGAGCAAAGAGTAGATTTGGCTTACACACACACACAGATTACAACCTGCCACCGAGGGATGTCAGGGCAGGAACATAAGTAAGAACAAATGGAATCTATGATGGAACACTGCCTGTTGCCTTGCACCCGGGCTCATGTCCAGCTATGTCTCTTATGCCTCCCAAGACAACCTTCTCAGGAGTGGCATCCCCTGTAGAGGACTAGGCCCACCCACATAAATCATTAATCAAGAAAATGACCCACACACTCGCCTCCAGGCCAATCTCATGGCATTATTTTCTCAGATGAGGTTCCCTCTTCCTAGATGACTCTAGCTTATGTCAAATTGACAAAAACAAAAGACAAAACAAACAAACAAAAATAGCCAGCACAAGGCTCTGTGCTTAAATAATGATGTACTTTATCATTAGTATGTTTTAAAGTTTTTTAACAGTGTTAATCCTCATGAGTAAGACTTCCGGAAAATCCGACAGTTTTAGTGAAGTACCAAGTTCAACAATTTGATGAGTTTTTAGTGAATATTTATTGCGATATAGATAATCTTCACTGAAATATTGGGGGTATTTTTCATCGATATTGATATTGTCAATATTAGGGGTAAATTTTTCAACATATTTTTAATCCTAGATGTGAATTTCTTCAAAGTAAGAAGACCCCAGAGGAAATTACCCAATATGTACAAAACTATGAAGGATTTCTTCATGTTACGGTAATCTACAACAGACAACTATGTCCAATAGTGTATGTTCTTTACCTAATAATATCTGAATTTCCAGAGTGAGGTTTTCTGATGGATTCTGTGTCTTTCTCCCTTTCTCTTCTCATTCTCCTGCCTCTTGTCTGCAGAGGGGAAAACAGAAATCCTGTCGTCTTGTTAAGCTGGAACCACTTAGACTTGGTTTTCAAGCTGGCTGTGCGTGGCTTCTGCTTGAGGTCACTCCCCTAGCATCCTTCTGCAGCCTCCATCTGGATGTCAGACTCAGTCCTCTGTGGTACCAGGCAGAGGCAGGGCACTCAGGATGCCTCCTGAAGCTGGGCATTTAGACTCAAACTAGTGAGGGCAGTGGGAAACACAACCCAAACTGTAGCCAAAGGAGAATGTATTTGCTGACTGACTCAGAAGCAACCTCGGCAGACAGCACAGGCTGAAAGTCTGGGTGCAGTTCTCTCAGAGGGAGAGTTGCTCAGTTGGAGAGGCCCTTCTGAGGTGAGCCCTCAGTTCCTCATGAGTCAAATACACCTGTGTGTTACTGCAGTTCTGTTGTTGAGCTGAGTGTCTGGTAAGAGCGGCCCTGCATAAACTGCATAAACATTCCCCAAATCAATAAAAATCAAGCCAAAATTGAAGGACTGCTTTGCCCAAAGTCTGCTGCTCTAATGAAACTTTGCTTCACTGGGGGAACTTCTTCAGCTGCAGCTCACAGATGGATTATAATTTATAAGTTTATCAGTCAGTAACCAAATTTCTTTCCTCAGGGAGAACATTTTGTGAATTCCTGGGTCAGAAGAGAATTACCTATGGTGTCAGGTAAAGCCTCAGACGCATTCCAAGCACTTTGACTGTTTCTCTCTCTCTCTCTCTCTCTCTCTCTCTCTCTCTCTCTCTCTCTCTCTGTGTGTGTGTGTGTGTATGTGTGTGTGCTTGTGAGTATGAGTGTGTGTGATCACCCACACCACATGTATACAGATGCTTTTGGATTCCAGGTCCCTTGGAGGTTGAGTTACAGACATTTGTGAACTGTCTAATGCCGATGCTGGAAACTAAACTCAGGACCTCTGGAAGAGCAGTCAGTGCTTTTAACCACTGAGCCATCTCTCCAGCCCGTCTTTAAAACTTACCTTCATAAGTGATCTCCCTATTATGAGATGCCTTTGGTTTGTTTTTGTTGTTACTTTATGAGCAGGAGAGATGGTTCAGTGGTTAATGCACTTGCCACTCTTGGAAAGGGCTCAGGTTCAGTTCCCAGCACCCTCTGGCAACTCACAACTCTGCAAATCCAGTTCTAGAGAATCCAGTGTCTTCCTCTGACCTCCATGACCACTGAACATGTGTGGTACAGGCAACCGTCCAGACAAAAATAAAGAAAAATTTTAAAGTAAATGTAAAAATTATAGACTCAATTATTTACTTATTATTATATGTGTCTGTTCATCAGTCCCATGTGTGCGGTGCAGAAGTCAGAGGACAACTTATAGGACTTAGTTCTCTCCTTCTTCCATGAGAGAATTAATTTAGAGGTTATTAGGTTTAGTGGCAAGCATCTGTACCATGGAGCCATTCATTAAGTGGCCTGGTTTTTAGCATAGGTATGCATAACTATGTAGTGTTGGTGCTATAACAGATGCTTCCCTTCAAACAACTAAAATATTGGATAAAATGTTTTGGAAGCAATTTTTAGGGTCTCTCCTATCCCAGGTTGGCCTCAAACTCAAATGAACCTTGAACTTTTGGTCCTCCTGTTGAGTGCTGAGATGGCGGTTCTCAGGTGCTGGGGATGAACAAAGGAGATTAGGAGAGCATGCTCCCTATCAAGCTACATTCCCAGTTCCCCAAAGCATACTACAATGGCTTGATGTGCTATTAAGAAACTGGGGGATGTTCACAATAAAATCAGGTGACAGGTCTGAGGATAGTACTTGCTTGGCCAGCGTGGGCAAGGTCCTCTGGTTCCATTCTAGCATCCATGGAAAGCGAAACTTGGTGTTAGTAATTTAGGTCAGCAGAGCATCTATTCAAGCAAGTGGGACAGGCTCCGAGTTCAGTCCCAGCAGAGGTCAGGGGAATGGGGATGAGGGAGAGTGGACAGGATGAAAGCAATGCAGTAAGACTCCTATGGTCGACTGAGTGGGATTGCTCACCCCTGTAATCGCTGCTCTTGGAAGGAGGCACTTATGGCCAGGTTGGACTATGGTATTGGGTTAGAGGCCAGTACAGGCTACATGAGTGTAGTGCCAAGTGTAGAGATTCATGCCTGTAATCCCAGCACTAAGAAAGCTGAGGTGGAAATATCACAAGTTGAAAGATAGCTTAGCTTACTGCATAGCAAACCATTGTGACCCCTCCAATAAACTTGGGGTAGAAAAAATGTCTCAGATGTTAAGAGTGTTTGTTGTTCATGCAGATGACTTAAACTCATTTCAAAGTATCTACATAGTAGCAGCTTATAAAAATCTGTAATCCCATCTCTAGGGGATCTGACATCCTCTCTGGCCATCATCTGGGGTCCGAGGCACACATATGGTACACATACGTACATTTAGGCAAAACACTCACACATACATACATACATACATATATACATAAATACATACTTCAGCACAGGCACATGTGTGCACACACATACACATACTCACACACACAGATAGCATCCTTCTGGCTGGGACCACCATTTTCCAGTACCTTGCAAAATAAGAATCATAAAGTTCCCTTGTTTGTTCACTAGAACCCAGTGTTTGTTTGGGTCTTTGGAAGGCAGAGTTGTTTCTTTGGCCACAGATGCAAGTGTCTGCAAGAAGGATGATATTGTAGGCCTGTTTAGTGTTCATTGTTACCATAGCAAAAGGGCAAATTCCATAGTGTTACCCAGCATGCTCTTGCCATTGTTAAGCAAGTTAAGGGGAATTCCTGGGCAGAGACTGACTGAGTGCATTGAGCATATTAGGAACTCTAAGGGCCAGGGCAGGGGCAATGAGTGCAGAGTGCTTGCCTTGCAAACACAAGGCTCTCCATCCTGTCTCTAGAACCCATGTGACAAAAGCCAGCTGTCATTGTTGTACTATTTTGATCCCAGGTTGGGGAGGCAGAGAAATGGATCCCGGGGTTCTACACCCTAGCCTGGGAAGTGAAACACCTTCCCTAACAACCAGGGAGAGACAGAGGAGGGTGTCCTCTGACTTCCACAGGCATGAGTCCATACATAGGACCGTGAAAGGCAGCCTGTTTTGGTTGAATGAGGCTTGCTCCAGAGACCCAGTAGAATACTCTACAAGGGACAGAACAGTGAGCCATGTTCCCAGAGACAGGCGCCTAACACCGCAGAGCCCCCAACTCCATAATTCTGTGACTATCAGTCACACAGACAAAAGCCCCAAGCTCCTGGCATTCTAGCTAGACTCCACCCTCACAGTTACCTGACAATAGCCAGGTAAGCTCCTCCCCACAGTTACCTGGCAACAGCAAGGTAGTCCAGCCCACTGTAAAAGGGGCTGCTTGGCCCCTCCTCTCTCTCTTTAAGCTCTCACCTTTCTTACTCTCATCTCTAGTTATTCTTCTCTCTCTCCCTTCCTCCTCTCTCCATGTGGACATGCCCAACCTCTCTCTCTCTCTCTTTCTACCTTCTCTCTTTCTCTCTGCCCTTCTACAATAAAACTCTAAAACCATAGACTGTCTGTGCTCATCAAGGCCTTCAGTGCTTGAATGATGGGATGGGCTTTCCTCTAAAGAGCCGCGTCTAACCTCCCGCCAGAAGGCCTTCGTGCGTTCCAGCCATGGACTGGTCCAAGGACTCTCAGCCACGTGGGAACCACCCAGTGGTCCCTCACTCCCTGCCTTCTCCTCCCTGGGGCTGTCAAAGCCACCCACGGTGAGGCACGGGGGGGGGGGCATTTTATTTTCAGTTCTTCAGCTGCATCTGGGATGCCCAAGACTAAGAACCTTTTATCTCTGGCCTCAATGAAGCCCAGAGACCTCAGACTGCCCCTTGTTCATTCCCTGTGGACCGGATCTGTAGCTTCACACAGCCAGTCACTCACCCAGGGCTGCGTGGAGAACATGTGACAATCCTCCCGTGTTCGCCTGCCCAGAGCACTGGAACTCTGGCAGGACACAGGTTTTCTCCCACTCCCTTGATTCCCCCACACCCACTGCCTTACATCTATACATGCACATGTACCTTCATACACATGAGCACACACAGAACTGTATATTCTGAGACAGCTTCCTGAGATAGGTGGAGATCAAGTAAAGAAGGAAGCCAAAGAAAGACTGAAGTGCCAGCCTGCTCCAGAGAATACCCCGTGGGCACCAAGGAAAACTGTAGAACCTATCCCATATGACATCATGGGTTACTAGAAGGCAAACCTAAAATAAAATAAAGGTTTCTTGACTGTAAAAATCTTTTTGTTGTTAATTAAAGTGTAGCATTCTCTATGCCAAAGAAAGACTGAAAGCAAAGGCAAACACCCCTGACCTAGGGTTACATGTGAATGCAGGCAAGGTTTCAGCTTGAGAAATGTGTGAGACCAAGGTAAGGGCAATGCAGTGTTCAAGTCCTCACAGCATGGGAAATGCAGGAACCAGTGTCCAGAGGCCAGGATGGGGTAGAAAGTCTGATGGAGACCCCACCCTCAGTCTGGTCATCTCAAGGAGCAAGCCTTCAAAATGATTGGTTTTGAGCCCCAGGGGAAATGACCTTACTCAAATCATGAAACTGACTCCGGAAACAGGAATTGCCTCTGGGTTTTGTTCTATCCCAGTGCTATGTGGTCAAGAGACAGTCTGAAGTTACATTTTATCACACTGACCACACACAGATGAATGGAATGAGTGGAGTACCCAAGTCTTGTTCTGCTCCTGGAGTTCTAACAGTCACTCTGTTATCTTTTCCTTCTTCCTGTTCTTCTAACCACCCCGTTTTCACACAAGCAGGGATCATCAGATCCACCCCCACAGACACAGACACACACACAGCTGACTTGAATTTTCCTATCAAAGCCTCCTGGTCTCACCTCCATCTTTTATTACAAGCTTACTACAATGACAGTGTCTTCGCTAATGAAGAACTAAGGATGGACACGTTTAAGGACTGGCCCCATGAATCACCTGTGGCTGTTGAAGCTCTGGTCAGAGCAGGTCTTTTCTACACAGGTGAGTCAGGGGTTTTTTTTTTCTTCATGCATATGTGTGTGCATGTTTGCCCGCATGTAAATAAGTGTGGCTGAACATCTCTTTACAATCAGTATTTTGTGTGGACCACATATCCGAATCCTCTTACATCTTTCTTTAGTCTTCATCATTTGTCATAGATCTCCTTGGGGCTCAGTTTCCCATAGCTCCCTCCGGTTTTCAGCCTCTGACCCTGGGGATTCTGCAGCCACTTCATCCAACAGACACATTCCACTGGCACAGATGATCTTCTTACCACATGGTCTTAACGCTTGTCTCCTTGTGTCAGCCTTCACGTCTCACGGATGACGTGCTTCTGGTTCTAGTTAAATATAGCTGGCAGTGATATGAGGAGAGACAGGTGATTCTTCATAATCTAGCTTGCATAGAGACTCTTAAATTTGTATTTCTGTCCCACCCCAGCTATGAGTATATTCTTTCTGATTTACTCAGTAAGCAGCTGCTTTTCAGTTGCCTGTCTGTGAATGTCCGGTATGTCATTAATGTCCAGAACAGACAGAATTTCTGCTCTCATGGAGCTCCTATTCCAGAATCTGATGACAAATCATTTGAGATAATGGGTTTATCAAGGAGCAGGGTGCATAGGAACATTCAGTGACTATTGCTGACCACTCCAGTGAAGGACCAAGGGTCCTGTGTGAACTATTGCCTCCTGCATGACTTGGTCATAGAATCCAACTGGAGATGAATTAGGATTATCCTAGATAATCTGGAGTTGTCTTCCTGTGAGTTGGCAGCTGTATGTGCTGTTGAACTGACCCTATTCTTTTTCTAGGCAAAAGGGACATTGTCCGGTGTTTTTCTTGTGGAGGATGTATAGAAAAGTGGGAAGAAGGTGACAACCCAATAGAAGATCACACCAAGTATTTTCCTGAGTGAGCAAAATGACTTCTCTTGACTGTGAATGTGCTTCAGCTGCTATTCCTGTGGATGGTCTCTGCCCACCCTCCTGTTCTCTCTATGAAGGACACATCCTTATGTCTTCGTCCCTTGCTCCCATGACCAGCTTTTTTCTCTTCATTGTTACATCTTGGTTTTGATTGTGTCAATATACAGACTTTTAAAGGCAGGGTCTCTCTATGTCCCAGATTCTCATAGAAATGCTATCTAGCCCAGGTAGAACTTTAACCCATGATCCTCCTGCCTCGGCCACCCAAGTGCTGCTATGACTGAGGGGTGCCACCATATCTGGAAATCCCGTGCCTTTCTGATCATTTTCATTACAAACTACTCTTCCTCTTCTCTGTCTGGACCCCTTTAGTGTTTTCTGTTTCTGCTGTCTGAGACTTCCCAAGTGGCTTTCTTTTCCCAGTGCTGGGGACAGAAGCATGACTTGGGCACACTAGGCAATCCCTTACTATTGACTTACTCTTGCCCCCTTTTCTGCCCTTCTTCCAGGTTATTTTCATTTCTCTTCCACACACAAGACAACTCTAGAAATGTTTAGCTGCAGAATGAAATTCATTGTTTTTACTTAGTAATTAGAATCTTCAAAGATAAATATCACTACAGGTAGTTTGAAACATGGGTATTTCTGGGCACAGTGGTCTACACATGGAATCCTAGCTCTCAGGAAGTTGAAGGAAGAAAACCAGTTTTCTTTTATATTAGATGCTTTAATATGAATTATTCTAAAATCGATCTATTTTAAATTCCAGCACTTCTAATTAAGGAATAAGTCTTTTGCTCTGGTATCCCTGGGAAAGCATGAAAATCTGCAATTGTGTTGGTGTCTTTGCAGTTTCCACAGAAGCATTCTATGTGCATCCAATGCTTACCTAAAACTGCTCTAAACTGATTTAAGTCTAACTATTAAACATTAAAATATAAAGTGTTAAATAATTACCTGATCTTGAGATAGAATAGTGATAACATCCTAAGTCCTTAAAATATTCTTTTAAAAGTATTTCACTAGTGTACATCAATTATATATAATAGTGACATTTTCACATATATATATACACATTATGATATATATGTATGTGTATATATATATATATATATATATATATATATATACAGTGTATAACAACCATGTTCTCCACCATCTTTTTATTACCCTCTCTTATCTCACTCTGAACACTTTAATCCCCTCCCTTCTAAAATCACTTGTTTCAGACCAGCACAGGACTACATAGCAAGACTTTATATATATATATATATATATATATATATATATATACACAGCTACAGCACTGATCACTTCTTAAATAAGTTGTCTTCTTATTTAAAACATATTTCTTATTAGATTTTATGTGCATGTTTGCTTTTTCTACATGCGTATCTGTGCACAGCTTGCATGCCTTGTGTTCACAGAGGTCAGAGAGGACCTCAGATCCTCTAGAACTAGAGTTGCAGGAGGTTGGGAGCTGTGTGATAAGGGTGTTGGGAACCAAGCCTGAGCCCTCTGCAGGAGCACTAGGTCTTCTTCTGCTGAGCCACTTTTCCAGGCCCCCCCCCCTTTTTTATTTGGAAGTAGTATGCAGGAAATTGTTGAGAACGCAGGGAACTTCTTCTTAATCCCTGGGATGGTAAATTGGGCGGCAATCTAGTTGTATTTAACCTTAGTCTAGAATCTATCAACGGACACTTGTTTTCATTACAAACCAGCATGCTGTTATGAGTACCTAATGTATTTACACATCTGGTTTAAAGGACAATAATAGTAAAGGGCCTGTGAGCTAAGCACTGATGTCAGCAAATAAATGTCTCTCATTGCCTTAGAAGGCCCCTGTGGCCACTCCCAGGTCCTAGTTAATATTTGTCCTTCTCGTACAGGGGTAAACATGGTCCTGATTTTCAGTTCACTATTCTTTTACCAAATACACACCACACAGAGATAGAGAGAGAGACAGTGACAGAGACAGAGACACACCCACACACAAAGGCACAAACACACAGACATATACACAAATACACAGAGACACAGAGACATAGATACAGACACACACACTCAGAGACAGAGAGAGACAGAAACACACCCACACACAGAGAGACACACACACAAACATACAGATGCACACAAACACACATACACACAGACATACAGATAGAGACACAGAGAGAGAGACACACACAAACACACGGGCACACACACAGACACAGAGAGACACACAAACACAGACATACACACAGACACACATACACACAGACACCCACACAGACACAGACACCTTTAGCTTTGTCTGCTCTTCTTCTGTTGTTTATTTCATTTTGTTCTATTTCTGCTGTGTGTGTGAGAGAGAGAGAGACAGAGACAAAGATACAGAGAGAGACAAGATTTTACTATGTCTACAAAGTGAGTTCCAGGACAGCCAGGGTTACACAGAGAAACCTTGTTTCAAAAAAAAAAAATTGTTTTGTTTTACTAAGTAGAGGATCTTGATTTGCTACACAGCCCTGATTTTTCTTGCACTCACATGCTCCTGCCTCAGTCCCATGACTACTGAAGCACAGGTATGTGCTACCATGACACCTGGTTTACCTACTCTTTTTGTTGGGTGGGGGTACTGGTAGACGGGTCTTTGGGGCAGTGTCTCAGATAACCCAGGATGGCCTCTAACTCAGGATTTAGGGAGGATGACCTTAATCGCTTAATCCTACTGCCTCCTGCTCCCAAGTGCTGGATCCCAGGCATGCTCCACCACACCCAGATTTTCTCTCAAGATGACACAGGTAGTGACAGATCTCAATCATGCTCCTGGTTCTGGGGAGAGGTTGGTGTGGTCTTGTGTGGTCTGGTTCCAGTAACCACAGATAAGGTTACTCAGTAACCACATGAGTGCAATGGTCTTAATGTTCAACAGGCAGTGTTTCAGAGCACTTTGCCCCTCTTTTTCTGATTGCCAGGGGTGATGGTGGACAAGGGGTGGAGGGCTGCCCCAGCCGTGATCAGGGTGGCCCACAGAGGAGATAAGGAGTCAGAAAAGGAGAGAGGGGAGTGAATCAGGCAAGGGGCTTGGGAATCTCACAGCTGACTGACTAGCAATCAGATTGCTTCATTATACAGTTTTCACAGAACAAAGAAAGACTAATGGTTATCCCACAAGCACAGATATGCATACTTGATATTTCAATACATGTCTAGGGTTACAAGTTCAGTCACAATTAGAAAATATAAGCAGAACAGAATTTATTTTTATTATCAGCCCTGTAAGTTCAAATTAAGAATCTAAAGAATGTCTGTCTCCTCCAGAGCAAACACATTTATTATATGGCAGCCTGCTTTTAGGCTGGCTGTTTTGTAATTTTATTTATTTATCTTTTATTTTACTTTATTTTTAATTCATCTTTTACACTCCACATTCCATTCCCCACCCCCCCATCCACCCTCCAACTGATCTTTGTCCCACACCTCCTCCCCACCCCACCCCACCTCCATGTGGATGCCACCACCCCCCACCCCACCAGACCTCTAAACTCCCTCGGGCCTCCCTGGGGCCTCCAGTCTCTTGAGGGTTAGGTGCATCATCTCTGAATGAACACAGATCCAGAACTCCTCTACTGTATGTGTGTTGAGGGGTCTCTTATCAGCTGGTGTAGGCTGTCTATTTGGTGGTCCAGTGTTTGAAAGATGTCAGGGTTCCAAATTAATTAAGACTGTTGGACCTCCTACAGGGTCACCCTTCTCCTCAGCTTCTTTCAGCCTTTCCTAATTCAACAACAGGGGTCAGCTGCTTCTGTCCATTGGTTGGGTGCAAATATCTGCATCTGACTCTTTCAGCTGCTTGTTGGGTCGTTTGGAGTGCAGTCATGCTAGGTCCCTTTTTGTGGACGCTCCACAGACTCTGTAATAGTGTCAGGCCTTGGGACCTCCCCTTGAACTGGATTCCACTTTGGGCCTGTCGCTGGACCTCAGGCTCCTCTTCATTTCCATCCCTGTAATTCTTTCAGACAGAAACAATTATGGGTCAGAGGTGTGACTGTGGGATGGCAACCCCATCCCTCATTTGATGTCCTGTCTTCCTGCTGGAGGTGGGCTCTATAAATTCTCCCTCCCTAATGTCAGGCATTTCATCTAAGGTCCCTCCCTTTGAGTCCTGGGAGTCTCTCACCTCCCAGGTCTCTGGTGCATTCTTAACACCCCACCCCACAACCTCCTATTTCCTGAGGTTGCCTGTTTCCATTCTTTCTGCTGGACCTCAGGGCTTCAGTCCTTTTCCCTCACCCAATACCAGATTTGGTTCTGCTCTCCACCCTCTCACTTCCACCTCATCCACTCTCCCTCCCAGGTCTCTCACTCCCTTCCCACTTGTGATTGCTTTCTTCTCTCTCCCAAGTGGGACTGAGGCATCCTCACTTGGGCACTTTAGTTTTTTGAGCTTTTTGAGTTCAGTGGACTGTATCTTAGGTATTCTGTTTTTTTTTTCTTCCTAATATCGACTTATTAGTGAGTACATACCATGCATATCCTTTTGGGTCTGAGTTACCTCACTCAGGATGACATTTTCTAGTTCCATCCATTTGCCTGCAAAACTTAGGATGTCCACTTCTTAATTGCGTGGTAGTACTCCATTGTGTAAATGAACTACATTTTCTGTACTCATTCTTCTGTCCTGAGACATCTGGGTTCTTTCTAGCTTCTGGCTATCACAAATAAGGCCACTATGAACATAGTGGAGCACATGCCCCTGTGGCATGGTGAGGCATCTTTTGGGTATATTCCCAAGAGTGGTCTTCAGGTAGATCTATTTCCAAATTTCTGAGGAACCTCCAGATTGATTTAAAGAGTAGTTGTACCAGTTTACAATTCCACCAGCAATAGAGGAGTGTTCCTTTCTCCACATCCTCTCCAACATGTGCTATCAACTGAGGTTTTGATCATAGCCATTTTGACTGGTGTAAGGTGGAATCTCAGGGTCATTTTTATTTGCATTTCTCTGATCACTGAAGACTTTGAATATTTCTTTAGGTGCTTCACAGCCATTCAAGAATCCTCAGTTGTGAATTCTCAGTTTAGTTCTCATTTTTGATTGGGTTGTTTGGATTTTTGGTGATTAACTTCTTGAGTTCTTTATATATTTTGGATATTAGCCCTCTATCAGATGTGGGGTTAGAGAAGATTTTTTTCCCCAATCTGTAGGTTGCCAATTTGCCTTATCTACTATGTGCTTTGCCTTACAGAAGCTTTCCAGTTTCAGGAGGTCTCATTTATCAATTCTTGATCTTAGAGCATGAGCCATTAGAGTTCTGTTTAGGAAATTTCTTCCTGTGCCAATAAGTTCAAGGCTCTTTCCCACTGTCTCTTCTATTAAATTCAGTGTATCCGGTTTTATGTTGAGGTCCTTGATCCATTTGTACTTGAGCTTTGTACAAGGTGACAAATACGGATCTATTTTCTTTCCTCTACATACAGACAGCCAGTTAGACCAGCACCATTTATTGAAGATGCTTTCTTTTTTACATTATATATTTTTGTCAAAGATCAAGTGACAGTAAGTGTGTGGTTTTATTTCTGGGTCTTCAGTTCTATTCCACTGACCAACATGTCTGTCTCTGTACCAATGTCATGCAGTTTTTATCACTATTGCTCTTTAGTAAAGCTTGAGGTCAGGGATGGTGATTCCCCCAGCCATTCTTTTGTTGTTAAGAATTGTTTTCACAAAAAAGAAAGGAATAAAGGAAGGAAGGAAGGAAGGAAGGAAGGAAGGAAGGAAGGAAGGAAGGAAGGAAGGGAGGGAGGG
>NC_034600.1:31240181-31252402 GCF_900095145.1 Mus pahari | reverse complement strand
GCCTCAAACTCAGAAATCCGCCTGCCTCTGCCTCCCAAGTGCTGGGATTAAAGGTGTGCACCACCACTGCCCGGCTTTCCATTTTCTGAGATTTTCTTCGGTTTCTCTCTTGAGAGACTTGAAGTTATTGTCATACAGGTCTTTCACTTGTTTGGTTAGAGTTACCCCAAGATATGTTATGTTATTTGAGGTTACTGTGAAGGGAATTGTTCCCCTATTTCTTTCTTGGCCTGTTTATTGTTTGTATAAAGAAAGGCTACTGATTTATTTGAGTTGATTTTATATCAGGCCACTTTGCTGCAGTTGTTTATCAGCTGGAGAAGTTATCTGATAGAATTTTGGGGGTCACTTATGTATACTATCATATCATCTGCAAATAGTGATACCTTTATTTCTTCTTTACAAATTTGTGTCCCCTTGATCTCTTTTTGTTGTCTTATTGTTCTAGCTAACACTTTGAGTACTATATTGAACAGATACGGGGAGAGTGGACATCCTTGTCTTGTCCCCAATTTCAGTGGGATTGCTTCATGTATGTCTCTATTTAATTTGATATTGGCTGTTGGTTTGCAGTAAATTGCTTTTATTATGTTTAGGTACAGACCTTTAATTCCTGATCTCTCCAATACTTTTAACATGAAGGGGTGTTTTATTTTGTCAAATGCTTTTTCTGCATCTAAGGAGAAGATCATGTGATTTTTTTCTTTGAGTTTGTTTATATACTGGGTTATGTTAATGGATTTTCTTATATTAAACCAACCTTGCATCCCTGGGATGAAACCTACTTGATTGTGATGAATGGTGGTTTTGATGTGTTCTTGGATTTGATTTGCAAGAATTTTATTGAGTATTTTTACATCGATATTCATAAGTGAGATTGATCTGAAGTTCTCCTTTTTGGTTGGGCCTTTATGTGGTCTTTATTGTGTCTTCATAGGACAAATTAGGTAGTGTTTCTTCTGTTTCTATTTTATGGAATAATTTGAGGAAAATTGGTATCAGGTCTTCTTTGAAGGATTGTAGAATTCTGTACTAAATCCATCTAGCCCTGGGCTTTTTTGGTTGGGAGGTTTTTAATGACTTCTATTTTCTTCTGTGATGTGGGCCTGTTTAGATAGTTTACCTGCTCTTGATTTAAGTTTGGTATGTGGCATCTGTCTGGAAAACCATCCATTTCATCTAGATTTTCCAGTTTTCTTTAGTATAGAAAGGTCTTTCACTTGGCTTTTACAGTAGGAGCTGATGATTTTTTGAATTTCCCCCATTTCTGTTGTTATGTCTCCCTTTTCATTTCTGATTTTATTAGTTTGGATACTGCCTCTGGTCCCTTTAGTTAGTTTGGCTAGGAGTTTATCTATCTAGTTGATTCTTTCAAAAAACCAGCTTTTGGTTTTGCTGATTCTTTGTATTGTTTTCTTTGTTTCTATTTGGTTGAGTTTGACTACTTCCTGCCTTCTACTCCTCTTGGGTGAGTTTGCTTCTTTTTGTTCTAGAGCACTTAGGTGTGCTGTTAAATTCTTTGTGTAAGATTTCTCCAGTTTCTTTACCAGGGCACTTAGTGCTATGAACTTTCCTCTTAGCACTGCTTTCATTGTGTCCCATAGGTTTGGGTATGATGTGTCAACATTTTCATTAAATTCCAGGAAGTATTTAATTTCTTTCTTTATTTCTTCCTTGACCAAGTTATCACTGAGTAAAGAACTGTTCAGTTTCCATGTGTGTGGGGGCTTTCTGTAGTTCTTGCTGTTATTGAAGACCAGCCTTAGGCCATAGTGATCTGATAGGATGCATGTTATTATTTCAATCTTATTTTATCTGTTGAGGGTTGTTTTGTGACCAATTATATGGTTGATTTTGGAGAAGGTACCATGAGGTGCTGAGAAGAAGGTGTATCTTTTTGTTTTAGGATGAAATGTTTTATAGATAACTGTTAAATTCATTTGTTTCATAACTTCTGTTAATTTCACTGTGTCTCTGTTTAGTTTCTGTTTCCACCATCTGTCCATTGATGAGAGGGGGTTATTGCCTTTTTTTGAGATAGGGTCTTGGTATGTAGCCGTAGCTTGTCTGAACTTGCTGTGTAGACCAGTCTGGCCTTTGACTCACAGAGATCTGCTTACCTTTGCCACCCAAGTGCTGAGATTTACAGGTGTGGACCATGATACCCAGCCTGACCAGGTTGAGAGTACCGGCATGAATTCTCTCCTGTGAAGCAGGCCTCCAATCCAGTTCAAAAGCAGTTGGCTACCCCCAAACCTTCATGCCACTACTCAGCCCTGGACAAGCCCTGCCTGTTTTTGCCCGTGGGTGATGCTGCTGATAGCCTTTCTTCTTCACAGACTGCAGAGCCTCTTCTAGTACTGTGAAAGGGGGCAGGAGGGAGGAAACTTTGAGTCAATTTCTTTGGCTTCACTTCTCTCAATCCTGAAAGCAAAGTGTATTGTGTGTTGAGCAGTAGATCTGTAGTTCTGTCTAACAAGGTGTCTCACTAGCTCTGGGGCTTTCCTATTACTCATAACTGGCTCTCTAGTGAACCCCTGAGATCTTCTTGTCCCTCCCTTGCTAGAACTAAGATTAAAGTCACTGCCTCCATTGCCTAGCTTTTTACATAAGTGCTGGAGATTTAAACTCCGTTCTTCATGTTCCTCCAGCAAGTATTTGTCCAGGGTGTCACCTCCAAGCCCTGAATATTATAATTTACATTTTAATTTAATTGTGTGATATCTGTGTTTTTATACTTAACATAGATTGTATGTAGTTGGCACACTTGAATCTTGTGTGTTTGTTTTTGACAGTCTGACCATATGATAGTATATTATTCCTAATTAGATTCTAAGTTGCACAGTTCGTTTAGATAATTTTTATTGTGTTTTTTCTTTTTCCATGACAGTTTTCTCATTATTTACTCTTTCAGAAAGCTATTGTTCCTTTGTTTATTTAGTTAATGTGTGTTTGCATGTGCAATTACATGCACAGTGTGTACTACATACAGGCTAAAGGGAGACAAGTAGTATCTTCTTTAAGTCCCCATATTGTTCCCTTGAGAAGGGATCTCTTTCAGAACCTTGAGCTAAGCTGCCAGGCCCTAGTGATCTCCTTGTGTCTGCTCCCACAGTGTCGGTTACTATTTTTATTTGTTAAGCTCATCTTAGCTGGATCATGGACAGACAATAACTCTGTACTCATCCCAACACATTCCCCAAATATCCTTACCATTGCTTTACAAACCATATTTATTATGTTATTGAAAGCCACAGATTGAATGTTTTTTGGGGTTTTTTGTTTGTTTGTTTTTTGTTTTTGTTTTTTATTTTGATTTTGATTTTGATTTTTCGAGATAGGGTTTCTCTGTGTAGCCCTGGCTGTCCTGGAACTCACTTTGTAGACCAGGCTGGCCTCGAACTCAGAAATCCGCCTGCCTCTGCCTCCTGAGTGCTGGGATTAAAGGCGTGTGCCACCACGCCTGGCCAGACTGAATGTTTACACAGTGCAGCACTGACAGAATCACTGAAAGTGTTAGCTTTCTACTTCATTCTTGGCCCTGAGTCTCCATGTTTTATAAAAAGCTAATGAGAACACTTAACTACACAGAACCATTTTATGACTTTTCTCTCCTCTGCATAGCTGTGTGTTTCTTCAAACCCTGAAGTCCTCTGCAGAAGTGATTCCAGCCCTTCAGAGCCACTGTGCACGTCCAGAAGCCATGGTATGAACACTGCCCTCTTGATCGTGTGGTGGAACACTTTTGTGAATAGCACTTGCCATTTGTAAATGTACCATACTTAAGGAAATTCTATAACGTATCTAAGAAGCACTATCAAGTGTAAACAGGAACTTCACAGTGAATGAGCTCCATGAAACACACAGTCCACCCCTTATTCTGTAAGAAGTCTATTGGTGAAATTCTTTCGGCCTTATTCCTGATGAACATCCAAGCTACCTGTACCCCATCTTCAATCTCTGGAGGACAGTAGGCTTGACTTCTTACTTGTTTTGAGATGTGCAAGGCAAGTTTCATTTTGTTTGGTTGATATTTTGTTTGGGACAGGTTCTCACTGTGCAGCTCAGGTTGACTTTGAACTTGCTGTGCTAAAATTCCAGACTGTCTGGGAATCTGTAATCCTTCTGCTTTAACCTTCCAATGCTGGAATTATGAGTGTGTGCCATCTTTCCTATTTGATTTTTGTTCTTTACTGCAATTGAGGATATCAAACCCAAGGTTTTGTGCATGCTAGGCAAGGAATCTATGACTGAAATACATCCCTGGCCTGCAGGTGTATGTCTTTAAGGAAAGCAAATGAGTAGCAAAATCATGAACTCAGATAGCAGTCTAAACCCTACATGTTTCTCTGACATATAATCTATCAGTTCATTGGTGACACAAGTCACCTCATAATATGGTAACAATAGGTATGCTAGTTCTCATGCCACAGAACAGAGAATGGCATAGTAACTCATACCTGAGCTGAGGCAGGAGAATACTCAGGAGTTCAACATTAGCCTGGACAATAGTATAAGACAGCATCTCAAACGACACAACAACAATAACAACAACAACACAAGGGCTGGAGAAATGGCTCAGAGGTTGAGAACGCTGACTGCTCTTCCAGAGGTCCTGAGTTCAAATCCCAGCAACCACATAGTGACTCATAACCATCTGTAAGAGATCTGGCACCCTCTTCTGGTGTGCAGGCATATATGCAGGCAGAACTCTGTACACAATAAATAAATAAATATTTTTAAAAACACAAATGAAAATGGAGGAAAAATAAAGAAAAACAAAACAGCTTAACAGTCCCGGTTGACTTGATAAATCTCTTGTATTTTGAATTTTTAGTTACATTAATTAATTAATGGAACCTGAAATGTCTGAAGTTTCCCCTCCCTTCTCTTCTCCCAGTCCTTGTTGTCTTCTCCCTCTGCCCCCAATCTACTCCTCTTTTCCTTCTCACCAGAAAAAGGTAGGCTTCCCATGAGTATCAACCAGCCTCGGCACATCAAGTTGCAATAGGACTTGGCACATCTTCTCCTCTTGAGGCTAGAGTAGGGAATGGGTCCCACAGTCAGGCAACTGAGTTAGAGGCAGTGCCTGCTCTTGCTGCTAGTTGTCCCACATGAAGACCAAGCTACACATCTGTTCCATATGTACAGAGGACCCACTCATGCTCTATGGTTGGCAGTTCCGTCTCTGTGAGCCCCTATGAGCCCAGGTTAGTGAATTCGTAGGTTTTCTTCAATATCCTCCTCTGGCTCCTTCAGTCCTTCCTCCCCATCTTCCATAGGATTCCCCCAAACTCTCCCTAATGTTTGTCTGTGGCTCTCTGCCATTGTTTCCACCAGTTGCTAGATGAAACCCCTCTGATGACAGTTATGCTAGGCTTCTGTTTGCAAGCCTAGCCTAACATTGTTAACAATGTCATGGTGGCTTTCTCTCATGGCATGGGTTTCAGATGAACCAGTCATTGGTTGGCCACTCCCTGAATTCCTGCTCCATCTTCACCCCTGCACATTGTGTAGGCAGGACAAATTGTAGTTTAAAGTTTTGCAGCTGGGTTGGTGTCCCAGTCTCTCTATTGGAAGTCTTGCCTCATTACAGGAGAAGACCGGTTCAGGCTCCATATCTGCCATTTCTAGGAGTCTTAGCTAGGATCACTTTTGTAGATTCCTGGGAGTTTCCTTTGCCATAGGTTTCTAGCTCATCCCAGAGATGCCACCTCCATTTATGTTGTCTCTTCCAGTACTCTCTCCCTTTGTCCTCCCCCACCTGATCCCTTCTTTTCCCATCCCCCTCCCATAACCACTTAGTCCCCTCCCCCATCCACTCATGATCTCTATTCTATTTCCCCTTCTCAGTGAGATTCACACAACCCCACTTGAGCCCTCCTTGCTATTTAGCTTCTTTGGGTCTGTGGATTGTAGCATGGTTATTCCTTACTTAATGGCTAATATAGTGCTATAAGTGAGTACAAACTATGTTTGTCTTTCTGGGTCTCTGGGTGCCCTCACTCGGGATGATATATTTCTTAGTTCCATCAGTTTGCCTGCAATTTTCATGATGTCATTGTTTTTAATAGCTGAGTAATAATCCATTCTGTAAATGTACCACATTTTTAAAAATCCATTCTTCTATTGAGTAACATCTAGGTTGTTTCCAGTTTCTGGCTCTTACAAGTAAAGCAGCTATGCACATAGGTCAGCAAGTGGCCTTGTGGTAGGATAGAGCATACTTTGGCTATATGTCTAGGAGTGGTATATCTGGATCTTGAGGTAGATCTATTTTCAATTTTCTGAGAAACCACAAAATTGGTTTCCCAAGTGACTGTACAAGTTTGCATTCACATCAGCAATGGAGAAGTGTTCCCCTTGCTCCACATCCTCAACAGTATGAAGTGTTGAATGAGTTTTTTTATCTTAGCCATTCTCAGGGGGGTAAAGTGGAACCTAAGAGTCATTTTGATTTGCATTTCCATGAAGGCTAAGGATGCTAAACATTTCTTTGAGTGCTTCTAGGCCTTTAGAGATTTCTCTGTTGGAAATCTCTAATTTTAATTTTTTTTAATGGTTGATTTGGTTGTTGATGTCTAGTTTCCTGAGTTGTTTTTAGATTTTAGATATCAGCCTTTTGTCAGATATACAGTTGATATTGTCAGTGCAGGGAATGAAGCTCAGCTACTAGACGTTCCTCTAATAGAAACAAAGAGATCTTCAGCTCTGAATAAAACCAGGTGTGGTAAGATGTTTGGAGTCCCAGAAAAGAAATAAGAGTAATACTGAAGCCAGCAGTGTGTGGAGGGTCATTTCAGTTGGGAAACAGAGAAAGGAGGATGAAATGTTAGCCTTGGTTACATAGGGAATTCCAGACCAGCCTACACTACATGATACTCTCTTACTCAAAAAAAGTGTGTACATAATAATCATCCTTCTGCATCCATCCCAGTGTCTGGCTAAAACATGTAAAGAGATTTAAACTAAGGACTAAGGACAGAAGCAGTGTTTAATGGTGTTACAGGACAATTCTTGCTGTACATGGTACAATTTGAGTACTCACACAGTGCTCCCCATAGCGAGGATGCATATACTGTGCATGTACTATCTAGGCATACACACTTTATGTGTGAGGTTAACTCCTTAATGTGTGGAGCACTCTTCCTTCAATCAGCATTGAGTGTAGTCTGTTTAGAGAAGATGTTGGACCTCAGTGATAATATAGTGCCCTATCTTGATATAGACTCAGTTTTGATATAATAACGGATTTATCTTTTAAAGGAAACCACAAGTGAAAGCAACCACGATGATGCTGCAGCAGTTCATTCTACTGTAGTGGGTAAGCACTGAAAAGCAGCGTGGGATTCTGGGTATTCATACATAGGATTTGAAAGGATGGTGTATTTATAATTGTCCAGGGAGCTGCTAGAGAGGAGAGCACTGGGGTGAAGGGAAGTGTGGATGAGAGAGTGAGCCTTCCTGTGGCTTCCTGAGAGTGAGTGCAGGACTAAGAACAGAGTCCTTGTGTCAGACCCAGACCAGCCAGCATTAAAGGCACCACGCGGCAAGCAGGTCTCCTGAGAGCTTAGAAGGGGAACTAGGGTGACAGAGTATTCTTCAGAATCCTGGCTAATTCCCCAGGGCAAGTGGGAGGCTTGGACAGCATTCTGATGCTNTGAAACGGTCTGGCGGGACCTCAGGTGTATGGAGGGGTCATGTGTAGTGGAGGAGAGTCCTAAATACCCTCAGCAGACAAGCAAAGCCATCAGTGAGATTTGAANTGTACCTCCCTGTACCTCCCTTCCCTCCACAGACTTGGGTCAGAGTGAAGCTCAGTGGTTTCAAGAGGCCAGGAGTCTGAGTGAGCAGCTGAGAGACACCTACACCAAAGCCACTTTCCGCCACATGAACTTGCCAGAAGTGTGCTCCAGCCTCGGCACTGACCACTTGCTGGGCTGCGATGTGTCCATCATTTCAAAGCACNTCAGTCGGCCTGTGCAAAGGGCCCTGACGATCCCCGAGGTCTTCTCCAATCTCAGCTCTGTCATGTGTGTGGAGGGGGAAACTGGCAGTGGGAAGACAACCTTCCTGAAGAGGATAGCTTTTCTCTGGGCATCAGGATGCTGCCCCCTGTTGAACAGGTTCCAGCTGGTCTTCTACCTCTCCCTTAGGTCCATCACAGCAGACCAGGGACTGGCCAGCATCATCTGTGCCCAGCTCCTAGGGGCAGGAGGCTGCATTAGTGAAGTGTGTCTGAGCATCCTCATCCAGCAGTTACCTGCTTGTGGACGTTGTACATCGTGGTGCGGAGCCTAGTGCGCACCACGATGTACAACGTCCACAAGCAGCAGGATGTGGCACTTTTCAAGGCCTACATGCAGTACCTGTCCTCAATGCGCAAAGCTGCAGCTGAGCCTCTCCAGGCCACCGTGTCCTCATGTGGGCAGCTGGCCTTGACAGGGCTTTTCTCATCGTGCTTTGAGTTCAATAGTGATGACCTGGCAGAGGCAGGAGTTGATGAAGATGAAGAGCTCACCACCTGCTTGATGAGCAAATTCACCGCCCAGAGATTGAGACCGGTCTACCGGTTTTTAGGTCCTCTGTTCCAGGAGTTTCTTGCTGCCATGAGGCTGACTGAACTCCTGGGTTCAGATAGGCAGGAAGACCAAGATCTGGGACTTTATTATTTGAGACAAATTAACTCACCTGTAAAGGCTATGAGCATCTACCACACTTTTTTCAAATATGTCTCCAGCCACCCTTCATCAAAGGCAGGGCCAACAGTTGTATCTCATTTGCTTCAGTTGGTGGACAAGAAAGAGGCACTGGAGAACATGTCTGAAAATGAGGATTACATGAAGCTCCATCCCGAAGCTTTGCTGTGGAGTCAGTGTCTTAGAGGACTGTGGCAGCTGTCTCCTGAATCTTTTTCTTTGTTCATTTCAGAAAACTTACTGCGCATTGCTCTAAACTTTGCTCATGAGAGCAACACAGTTGCTGCATGTTCTCCAGTCATTTTGCAGTTCCTTCAAGGAAGAACACTGGATTTGAATGTCTTGAGTTTACAGTACTTTGGGGACCATCCAGAAACCTTGTTGTTATTGAAGAGTATTAAGGTCTCATTAAATGGAAATAACTGGGTACAGAGAATCAATTTGTCACTCATGGAAAAATCTTTTGAAAAACTACAGCCACCAACTATAGATCAGGACTATGCCTTTGCCTTTCAACCTATGAATGAAGTCCAGAAAAATTTAGCTGAAAAGGAGCACGTAATAAAGAAGTATGAGGATATGAAGCACCATATCCCACTAAATATTAGTACTGGCTATTGGAAACTGTCCCCCAAGCCATACAAGATCCCTAGGCTGGAAGTTGGAGTGGGTAACATGGGTCCAGCAGACCAATCACTGCTCCAGGTCCTCATGGAAGTCTTCTCAGCNTCACAGAGTATTGAGTTCCGTTTATTCAACAGCAGTGGCTTTCTTGAAAGCATCCGCCCAGNTCTGGAGCTGAGTAAGACCTCTGTCACCAAGTGCTCCATGTCCAGGCTGGAGCTCAGTGGAGCAGAACAGGAGCTGCTTCTCAGCCTGCCTGCCCTGCAGTCTCTTGAGGTCTCAGAAATAAACCAGATTCCAGGTATCCCCGTGTGTTTTCCCATAACCACTCTGGTTGATACTGTTTTCTCATTCTTAGCTTAGATGAATGAAACATCTCAGTTTTATCTCTTCATAAATGTACCTCGATAGGTGAGATCTTAACACTTTCACTGTTTGGGGCAGAGTATAAGTCAATATAAGGCCCTGAGTCATAGACTGACTTTCATATAATTCACAAAAAGTTTGCTTATACTAACATCATGGCTTGAAGAGCTTTTAAGGGCACTTGGATTGTTGTTAGTAAATGGTGGGCTGTTTGTAAGATGATGCTGGAGAATTATCCCCACTCTGGTTGTCAGAAGGAAGAGGGGGTTCTCTAGAAGAAGAATTCAAAAGAGAGAACAATATAGTCTTAGCTATGTTTCTGTTGCTGTAATAAGACATTCTGACCAGCAACTTGGGGGTAAACGTGTTTATCATACCTTCCACCTCCCATGTCACACAGTCCATCATTGAACAAGTTCACGGAAGGAACTGTAGACCAGACCAGAGAGGAGTATAGCTTCCTTTCCTGTGGCTACTTATTTCCTTGGAATAACTGCCTTCTTATTCAACTCCCAACCTCCTGCCCGGGGTTGGCACCATCATCCCCACTGAGCTGGGCCCTCCCTCATAAACCATTAGTCAAAAAAAAAAAAAAAATGCAGACTTTCCTACAGTTATCCCAAATTTAGGATCTTCTTCCCTGATAACTCCGGCTTGTTTCAAGGTGACAGAAACCAATGAAAAATAATATCTATTAGTTTTGTCTTTCCTTAAGTAATATGTCATGACTTTTGGTACAGACTCTATCTGACTTTCCTTAAATTTTATTTATAGTTATTTATGTGTTTTGATAACAATGTAAATGCTTGGTTTTTTAAAATTTCATAATTATAACTAGGATAGCTTTTGTCTTTAGCTGTTGCATGCTTAGGAGTGCTTTTCTTGTCTACAGTTTTATGTTTTAATTTTTTGTCTGAGTGTGTTTTACACTTGTGTGTGTGTTTGCAGATGTGTGTTTGGGCACATGACCATGCCACAGTGTAGGTTCTAATCCCATGGAACTTTGGGATTAGAATGAGGTTGGTAAGCTTGGGACAAGAGCTTTTTCTCACTGAGCCATATCCCTGTGCCATATGTCACTGTCAGGAGATGGTCTTGTGTAGCTTAGTCTGGCTTGGAATTCACTGTGTCTTTCACTATTACCTGAACTGCCTGTGCTTCCTGATCCCACTTCCTGAGTTCCAGATTACAGACACTGAGTTCCAGATTACAGACACGCTCCAACATCTAGTCTCTGAGAAAGTAAAAGACAGTTTTGACTTTGATAATAAATATCATCCCACAGATCTAAAAATGATGTTTATCGCATGTAAAATAGAGACCAAGCAGTACCAGAGATGCTCTTTGGTGGGTAGAATATACAAAGCTCTGTATTCAAGTCCCAGCACTGCATAAAGTTTGTGTGGTTATGCATGTGCACAATCCGAGCACTCAGGAGGCAGAGGTGAGAGGATCAGGACTTCCAGAGGTAATATTCCGTTGTGTGCATATATGTCACTTTTTTGAAGAAACGTCTATTCCTATTCTTTAGCATCAATCTGAGAGAGTTGATGAGGCGTGGTGAGTTGTACTTTTACATGTTGCTTGTCCTTTTACCCATTATGAGCACTGGTTGTTCCCTTATCATCTGCCGGGGATTATGAGGAACGCTGTCATGATCATTTGTGTTACAAGTGTCATTTTGATCCCTGTTGTCAGCTGGTTTGGATATAGTTCTAGGAGGAACAGACTTGCTTGGTCCTTTGACCGTTCTAATATTTTGAGACAGGGTCTCATTCTATAGCCTAGGCTACCATGGAACTTTGTAACAGTGGCTAGCCTTGAGCTCATTCTTGGTAATCCTCCTTCCTCATCTTCTCAGTCACTGGGATGACATCTGTGAGCTACCACATCTTCTTTGAGTTTAACTCTTGCATGTAATTTTAAGAACACACTACTGCCTTTCCTGGGACTGTGGTCCTTGCTCCCAGCTTAGCTCTGAGATTGGCTGCCACCAGTCCCACACCTGACATGCCCATTCCTCCCAGCTTAGCTCCACCAACACCCAGCTATAGCCTCTCACAGGAGCTGCAAGCCTACTCCTAGCCCCTCCCAGGTTAGCTTCACCAAGCCACCATCAACCACCCAGCTTCTCTTTATCTCTGTCCACCTTTGCTTTGTGGAAGAAAAAAACATTCAGACAGTGTTATTATATTTGAATTTGCCTGATAACACAATTGTTGGGTACAGAATCACCTGGCCTAACCTTATCAGCTAGCCTATATCAGCCATCCACCAGTGGCAGAGGTTACCAGTTCCCATGTATCCCATGATCTTACATGGTTGTTGTATGCTTCTCATTCCAAAGCCTGGCCAAAAGGTGCCTCATTTCTTTCCCTGTGTCTGCATTTCCTCCTGGGACATGCAACTTTACCCTTTCCCCAGCAATTGACTCCCACTTTCTTCTTCTTCTTCTTCTTCTTCTTCTTCTTCTTCTTCTTCTTCTTCTTCTTCTTCTTCTTCTTCTTCTTCTTCTTCTTCTTCTTCTTCTTT
>NC_034600.1:31236412-31239457 GCF_900095145.1 Mus pahari | reverse complement strand
GAGTGATGGGAACTCTGTGCTGCTTTCCAGATCAGCTCTTTCCTAACTTGCACAAGTTCCTGGGCCTGAAAGAACTGTGTGTGAGACTAGATGGCAAACCGAATGTGCTCTCAGTCCTTCCTGAAGAGTTCCCAAACCTCCACCACATGGAGAAGTTATCCATCCGAACCTCCACGGAGTCTGACCTCTCCAAACTAGGTAAGGATGGTGCTTGATCTCCAGTTCACGTCTCAGCTGGAAAAGCTACTTGCCTAGTAATTGTTAGAACCATTAAATCATCATTAGTCAAGACTTCCCTGGGCTTGACTTCCCTGGGCCTGACAGCATGAACTGTGTTCATGGGAAGGGGTGGGATCAGTGCTCTTAATCATCACACGGGCAGAGATTTCTTGCTTGTTTTTTTTTTTTTTTCTTTTTTTTTTTAAATTCAGTGATAGACAATTAAGTTTTACTCCCATTTTAAACAACTACAACTAAGCAAAGCCAGGTATAACGCTGTAGCTGAGTCAACTTTCAGACAACATGAAACAGCATTTCCCTCCCTACTTGTGAACAATGCCAAAGAAAGTGAAACCCACAGGGGATGAGAAGGAAGAAGAGTCTGTTCCTCACACGAAGGTGAAGGGGGAGCTGGTTCCTCACATGCAGGTGAAGGAGAGCTGGCTGAGATGCTTTCTGTATTAAACTTTGACAGCCCCAGTAGTTTCTTTGAAAGTTTAATCTCACTCATCAAAGTAGAGACTTTTTTCAAGGAATTCTGGGGACAAAAGCCCCTTCTCGTTCAGAGGGATGACCCTTCACTGGCCCCGTATTACCAGTCTCTGTTCAGCCTCTCAGATCTGAAGAGACTCTGCAACCAAGGGCTATACTATGGAAGAGACGTGAATGTCTGCTGGTGCATCTGTGGGAAGGAGAAGGTTTATATAAGGATGGCAAAGCATAGGTTTTTTTTTTTTTTTTTTTTTCAGCTGAGAAAATAATTTGATCGGAAGAAGGCAATGATTCAGTTTCACCAACCACAGAGATTTAAGGATGAGTTCTGGAGGATCCAGAAAAAGCTGGAATGTTACTTTGGCTCCTTCATAGGCTCGAATGTGTACATGACTCCTGAAGGATCTCAGGGCCTCCCTCCACATTATGTTGAAGCCCTTATCCTGCAGCTGGAGGGAAAGAAACACTGTACTCCCCAACTGTGCCCTGGCACATGAGTACAGTGTGGAGCCCTGGCACATGAGTACAGTGTGGAGCCCTGGCACATGAATACAGTGTGGAGCCCGAGGCCAAGACTGGCAGAGATTTCTTTCTAACCCGAGTCTTTAACATGTCAGGGACTCTTCTGAGCACTTCACAGATTCTAGTTCACTCCTCATACCCACTGCGTGAGAGAAGGCATAATGATTATTGTTGACTGTCAACTGGGGGAACTGAGGTCATTGACTGCTCAGGTTATCAGGCAATGAAAGTGTATCTTCAAACAGAAGATTTGACTCCACAACCTGAGCTATCCACTCCCAACCCTTCCTCTCCACAGCAGTGTGAGGAGTCCTCTTCTTGTGCTGCTGTTTTAGTCCCACGTGCAGATCTGATCGCTCAGGGAGAAGGAATCCATCCCAGCCTCCTGCTGCCAGACAGTTGTGCGGCCATCTTTCTAGGTCATGTCATTTATCAAAATGATTAAAGTACCATCAGATCCTAATTTTTAAAATACTGAACACTGAAGAAATACAAACTGGGGACTGACATGGCAGATTTGCATACCAAAAGTCATTAGTGTGGGCCATGATAGCACTTGGATGATACCTGAGAAGGACTGTCACAACTTTAAAACCAGCCTAACTATGTGATTTCCACATTTACATGACCTACAGAAACAAAAACTAACCAAGCAATCAAAAATTTTCTGACCAAGAAGATTGCTCAGTGGTTGCTTGCTGCCAAGCCTAATAACTTAGGTTGGATCTGTGAGATCCCATGGCAAGAAGATAAAACAGATTTCCCCCAAAGCTGTCCTCTGATAGCCATATATATGTTATGGCACTTTTGTGTTCTTGCACACACACACACACACACACACACACACACACACACACATCAAATAGATAATTTAATTAAAAAAAACATTTTAAGTTGTGCTTCAGAATTGTTCTCCATTTGATGTTACTCTGTACAGAGCTCTTAATTGCATCCGTGAAGTGTGTGCAAACACAGACATGTTACAATGCTGACACTGAAGGTGAAATACAGGAACAGAAACCTGATTCAAAGGGTGTCAGGAACTTCTCCCAGGTTGTCTGCTCACTAGCCAGTTACGGTGTAGAAGCCCAGTGTAGCCTGACATCTTGATACAGCATCACTGCAGCTCATGGACTGAGCTCATGACAGGAATCTGTGGTCTTATCTAATTTCTGAACATCCTTCATCTTTTCCAGTTAAATTCATCCAGAACTNTCCAAATCTCCATGTTTTCCATCTGAAATGTAATTTCCTTTCAAATTGTGAGTCTCTCATGACTGCGCTTGCTTCCTGCAAGAAACTCAGAGAGATTGAGTTTTCTGGACTATGCTTTGAAGCCATGCCCTTTGGTAAGAACTGTACAGTCTTGACCTCAGATGCTCCTGTCCACAGAGTCATTAAATACTTAAGAACTAAACACCACTGATGTCATGGGATCTGTGAGAAAACCTGATCCTCAGCGAGGCTCTCACAAGAGTGAATGAGCTACAGTTAGTAAATGACAGTTTAAACATAAACTAGTTTAAACATAAACAACAGTTTAAACATTTCATTTGCAGAGTTGTATCCTCTACTTAGTCATAGTGATTCAGTCTGAATACTATATCACATTTCACCATTTTTGAAATTCTCTGTGTCATAGGAACGAATCTGACCTAACTCAATTTTATTTTCCCTTTTCTAGTCAACATTTTGCCAAATTTTGTTTTTCTGAAGATATTGAATCTTAGAGACCAACAATTCCCAGATAAGGAAACATCAGAAAACTTTGGTAAGCTTATAAAATAGTATTTCTGATCTTCTTCTTCTTCT
>NC_034600.1:31229965-31236298 GCF_900095145.1 Mus pahari | reverse complement strand
TTCCTCCTCCTTCTCCCTCCTCCTCCTTCTCCCTCCTCCTTCTTCTCCTCCTTCCTCCTCCTCTTCCTTCTCCCTCCTCCTCCTCCCTCCTCCTCCTTCCTCTTCCTCCTCTTCCTCCTCTTCTTCCTCCTCCTCCCCTCCCCTCTCCTTTTCCTGGGAACCCACAACAAAGCAATCTATGACGGTTGGGTCCAGGACCTGCTGCTGCTGTAAACAGTAAAGGATCTTTTATGATATAAAATGTTACAGTAAAGTTTGCCCCTGACCCCACACATCCCATATCCACTTTCAATCATCTCTCCTTTGCCTACAATGCCCAATGCCATGTTTTGTTTTGGTTTTGCTTTTAAATGTGTTATATTGTGTTCTTCTGAGAATAATGAGGAAGAAATGTCTGTACATGTTTAGCATACACGGGATTGTTAAAACTTGAACCTGTGGTTGGTGGAATGTGCTGATGACCAGCGAGGGTCATGCACCAGCCATGTTGGGCTTTGGGACATTATGTTGATGCTCAGTATCACCTCCTGAAGCCATTGGTCCTACACGTCCTTACATCTGATCTTATTAAATGCAGTATTCTCATACTCGCTGACATCTTAGCATAGAAACTGGTCATGGTGGCACTGTGTAGCTTTGTTGTTGGGCTTCCACTCTAAAAATGCTGTATCCTTTTGTTTCAAAGGTTTCAGAATACATATAAAGACTTCTATTTATGTTAAGAAAATTAATCTGATAGGCAGTATTGAACACAATGATTATATATATATATATATATATATATATATATATATATATATATATATTAAATGTTTAGCAGAATAATGTGATTTCATGGGAAACACTAGCAGGAGAAAAGGAGATAGTGGTGGCATTGGGTACAGAGCTGTCTTCACAGTAGTTCCCAGACTTTTGTGTGTAAGAGAGAGGCTGGGTCCTCCTCCTTTTACTTCCCTTCCGTGGAGACAGCTACTGGGTGACTTTGCTATGGCCTTGGAGATGATGGTAAAGCATCAAAGACAACATCAGCCTCTAAGAAGGACACTGTTATATGACTCAGGTTCACTATGTAAAATGCATCCTGACTATAAGAAAGTCAAGTTTCCCCACTGCTGGAAAAGAAAATTACAACTATTGAAACAGAAGGCTGGTCTGTCTCAGACATAAAGAAGCAATTCTTTGGCCTCCTGTGCCCAGCTTGGAATGAATCCTTAATGAAGTGAATGGTTTTTTCTTTTTAAATAAATGACTGCATATATACTATCACAAAGTGAAGTTGAGGATTTTCTTCATAGAGGTCTGCCAAAATCGTAAATAAATTTGTCAAGAAAAAGGACTGGGGGATAGCTCACCAAGGCTGGTGACCTGAGTTGGATCTCTAGCACCCATATGATGGGAGGAGAAAGAGCCCACTTCCAAAAGCCGTCCTCTGATCTCTAAACTCCTAAATCCATACCATGCTACACATATGCCAACACACACATACACTCACAAACATATACAAACACAAACACACAAACTATATACATATGTAAGTTAAGTTGCTTTTCAAATATCAGGAAGAAAGGAAAGAACCAAAAATTGGAAATATTGGTGCAAATTCATTGTTTGCTATTCCATAAATATCCATAAATGTATAAACATATATAGAAATCTAGGTTTGCATACACAGGTGTCTCTCAGAACAGTCACAGAAAAGACCAGAAAGCACTTAACTAGAAATAGACACCAGCGTTCAACTGCTCATTTCTTTTCTATTTGAAACAGTTTTGTTTTCTGAACAGAGTTAGGGTAATTTCTTTCAGTGGGTACATGTCTTAAGTCACCCATTTGAGAAAGATCACCTAGAACCCAGGAGTGGTGGCACATGCCCATGGTGGCACTGGGAGGATGAGGCAGCGGGATTATGAGTCCTAAGCCAGCCTGGGCTATAGAGTGAGACTGTCTTTTTTTTTTTTTTTTTTTTTTAATTTATTTATTTATTATATGTAAGTACACTGTAGCTGTCTTCAGACACTCCAGAAGAGGGCGCCAGATCTCGTTACGGATGGTTGTGAGCCACCATGTGGTTTCTGGGATTTGAACTCAAGACCTTTGGAAGAGCAGACAGGTGCTCTTACCTTCTGAGCCATCTCACCAGCCCCGAGACTGTCTTTTAAAAGCCCCCAAATAAATAATTTAACCCAACTAAGTGAAACTTATACCCTGTGCATACTAATATAACTTCTGTCAGCATGTTTTGAAACTGAAATTTTATATCCAGTTTTGACTTTTTAAGCAGATATGATAAGAACAGGAAACTCCCTGAATTTTCATAGGTGGCTCAGTAGAGCTGCTGGATACCCATCTTGCTTTGCTTTTTTATCAAAACAATGGAGCAAAACCAAGGCTCAGTTATTTAGTATGTTTGTACCTGTGTACATGTATGCAGGTCAGAGGCATGGGTGTGGAACCTGGGTGTAACGGCGGGCTTTTCCACCTTCACCCCAGTTCCCAAATATCAACTCGGGGGCTTCTTTATTTATGAATAAAGGCCTAGGCCACAGGCTTTGGCTTGCTCCCTGACTACCTCATTAACTGTTATAACGAGTTTAAACTATGCTGTCTTCTATATGCCTAGTTATGTCTCCTCAAGCATGCTAAGACCCTCGTGTCATGCTAAGACCATTGTGTCAACTGCCCAAATCCCTGGACTTGACTTCTAAATACTCTTTCCTAAAAGAATTAGGGTCTGTGGAGACATGCTTCACTCAAGAGCTGAAACAGGGAAAGCCAAAGATAAATCTGGACCATTGATCCATGCTAGAAAGTTTTCAGAGTAGTTTCTACGGGGCTTCAGAGGTAGACTTAGTAGTGATCATGTGACCTACAGACTATCCCGCTGAGCACAGAGTGTACTTGGGAAGGAGGGCTGTCACAGTGGTGAAGCATGCTTTAGTGTCTAGTGTGGGTCTCCTCAGCCTGAAATCACTGAGGTGCTGGCAGGGGGTGGGGTGGTAAAGAAGGGTGGGATGAGGGCGTTCTGAAGTCAGTAAAGTGACCTGCAGCCACAGGAAGCCTGGCTGTGGGAGAGGAAGGGGAATGGAGAGACAGTGAGGGCTTGCTTGGGTGAACGGACAGGTTGGGGGAGGATGGAGGAAGCAGCGGCAGAGAGCAACAGGAGCAGCTGTGTGCTGACCCCTTCTCCTGACCTTGGAGAGGACAGGGGTGAGGAGGGCCTGTGCTAGGTGGGGCCTCCTAGACTACGGACTGTGTAAGTCATTGGCTCTCATGGTGGAACAGCTCCTGAGGATGGTTCTCCTGTGTCTCCCGCAGCCCAGGCTCTGGGTTCTCTCAGGAACCTGGAGGAACTGCTTGTTCCCACTGGGGACGGGATTCACCAAGTGGCCAAACTGATTGTCTGGCAGTGTCTGCAGCTTCCGTGCCTCCGAGTCCTTGTCTTTGCGGAGACTTTGGATGACGACAGTGTGCTGGAAATTGGTGAGTGTCGAAGGGGTTCCCACGTGCAGAAAGAAGCCAGCAAAATCGTTGGTGCTGCCTGCTGCAAGTGTCTATAAAGACGTCTGTTCACCTTACTTCCTCAAGTCCTCCTTTCTGCTGCTTCCTCTCATGCCCTCCCGCAGACTCTGGTTCATCCTGGTCAGACTGGGAAAGTCAACAGCCTCTTCGGGGAGCTGTCGAAGCATCCAGTGTGTTGTCTTGTTTTCCCAGTGCTGGGGACCGAGCCCAGTGCCTCATTCTCTAGGTCAGTGTCCTACCCCTGCACCACAGCCCAGTCAAGGCTGTGTGGTACTTGGTGTTTCAGAAACATGGCAGGGGACTCATTTTATTACCTGAGTATTTACACTATATGTAAGAAGCTGTACAAGTCTGTAGGCTGGAGCTGAACAGGATTTTCCGGTTTACAGTCTTAGGGATTTTTATCTGAGTACGTCTAAACCAGAATTAGAGCACAGGTCACCATCAATGCCAGAAGCCCATGCTCCTTCCCTAATGGAATCATCAACTGGTGGATCTCTGCCACCTTGTCCACCTTCTTCATAGCTCTACTTGCTTTTACATCTTCAAGCGAGACGCACAGCGCATGCAGAGTTGTAAGATCTTTCTGGAAGGCCAGTGCTCTTTACCTGTTGTGACACTTCTTGCCTTGTGCTCACTTCTTGTAGGCTAAGATAGGTGCCCAGTGTCATTTGCATGTCTTTTTCCTGCCTTTTAATCTGTGTACCAACATTCAAGGCGAGTCTCTTCCAGAATGACATAGTTAGACTTGAAGTCATCTCTAGGAAGGAGTTCAGTTGGTAAAATGCTTGCCTGGCATGCACGAAGTCCTAGCACGACATACCAACAGGCATAGTCGTTCTAAGAGTACACATCTGTAAACCCAGAACTCAAGAGGTAGAAGCAAGAGAATATTCATCATCCAGGTCATCCTTCTTGGCCACATAGTAAGCTACGGGGCAGTAGGTGCTACAAGGGGTCTTGTCTCAGAATAACAACAACAACAACAAATTCACAATCACCTAAATAATACCTGGTACAAATCTGGGGTTGCATCTGTCCAGTGCTCCCAGGCTGTGTAATGGAGCTCTCGGTGTGATGTGAAACAAGCATCCAAAAGAGGAGATACTGTGAAGCTGAGGGCAGGAGAATCCATGGCATCTATGAACCAGAGAAATTAGTGGAATCTTTGAGCTCCAAGTTCTGTGAAAACTGGTCTCAAAAAGTTAGGTGGAGTATAGAAGTTCTGCCAGTCCCACGCTCCCAGAAGCCTCAGATTCAAAATATATTTACAAATAGCTTGGCCATACTACCAGGCTCTTCTTTCACTAGATCATACCTTAATATAACTCATTTATTCTGACCTATATTCTGCCAAGTGGCTGGTTACCTGTGCTCAAGTACTATGCTTCTGACTTATCATGTGTTCCCTGGGTGAATCTCCTACCTCACACTATCCCAGAATCCTTTCTGCCATCAGGATGTTCCACCTCCTGGTTCCTGCTTTCACCATAGGCTGTCAGATTTATTATTGACAGGTGCCACGTCCATACAAACACAAGATATTCTCTCTGCAGTGGAGAGCAACTGAGAAAACATCCACCACTAACCTCTGGTCTCCACAAACACCCATGTGCATGGTACTCCCTCCACACCCACACTTACACACATTCGCACCCATGCTTAGACACACTCACACATGCACAGAAATTTTAAAATGAAAACCCAATCCATTAATCTTTTTATTTCTATTTAATATATTATTTTACTGTACTATATTGTTAATATAGTTTTTTTTTACCTGTTTCTTTTAGATAGTGTCTATGGATTAATAGTCTAGTCTGGACTTCTTTAACTTGCTATGTAGCCTTTGATGGCCCTGATCTTGTGATCCTCCTGCTTCAGCTTCCCCAGAACTAAGATGACGGGGTGTGTCTGCCTCTGTGAATTTTTACTTGGTATTGGTTTCTTTCTTTCTTCCGTACAATGTGAGGTTTTTTCCTCTGCTTTTTGCTTCCCACATTTATTAGCTTATTTTTCAGGGGATGGTCAGGTAGTGTCTTCTCTGTAGCCCAGTGTGGCTTCATATTCACAATGGGAAGTCAAGTTGGCTTTGAATCCATAGTCATCCTCCTGCTTCAGAAATCCAGGCTTACTTGGCCATACAGAGTTCCAGCTCCACATTTTCCTCTTTCAGTGTTATCTTGAAAAATAAGGTTTGAAATTTGAAGAAAAAAATATAAACTAATATATGAATGAATACTTTCACCACTTTATGAGTCAGGTGGGTGCCTCTGGAATATTTAATTTCTATTTATTTGGGTTGTCAAGATGGCTCAGCAGGTAAGGGGCTTTCGGTCTAGCCTCAAGACTTGAGTTTGACCCCACAAGGTAAAAGAAGAAAATTAACTGTCCAAAATTGTCCTCTGACCTTCACATACATGCTGTGGCATACAGGCACACACACACACACACACACACACACACACACACACACACGTAAAAATAAAGTTTTATTTTAGTTTTCACATCCATCTCAGCACTTCCATTAATATTTCGAACAGTTGTGTGGTTCAGCATTCACAAGCTAGCCTTATTGATTCCCTTATGATTTACTGTTGCAGTTTTTTTTATTAGATATTTTCTTTATTCACATTTCAAATGCTATCCCGAAAGTTCCCCATACCCTCCCCCCTGCCTGTGTGTATCTGCGTGGGCAGAAAACACTTTGGACTGGGTTCATACTGAAGAGCTTAACATCCTAAAATAGGATAGGCTGCAAAGGAAAATAAATGCCCTGTTGGTTTGCGCTGATCAGAGCATGATTTTTATTAA
>NC_034600.1:31214315-31229955 GCF_900095145.1 Mus pahari | reverse complement strand
TTTTTTTTTTTTTTTTTTTTTTTTTTTTTTTTTTTTTTTTTTTTTTATTATTTTCTTTATTTACATTTCAAATGCTATCCCGAAAGATTCTAAGCCCGCCCCTGAGTCCCCTGGAGAAACTCTCTCTGTCTCTCTGTCTCTCTGTCTCTCTGGTGCGCGGTCTGATCATGAGCAGAGATGTATCTGGAAGGCGGGTTCGAGCAAGTGGGCGGAGACGACGTTAGTGGTTGGTCCGAGCGACAGTGGGCGGTGATGGCAGCTAGAGACATGAGCTCAGGGGGTACAGTTTTAAGACAAGGTCTGCTTTGCAGCCCGACTGGTAACCACCTTGCAGTAAACTTTCACCTCCCGCCCTGAGTGCTGCAGTCATTGTCTCTGCCTGCTGCATCTGCGGTGGCGGCTACTCCTGAGCTCCCCCCTTCCCCCTCACCAGTGTCCCCTTTGCTCCTGCCTGAAGGACTCTGGTAGCAGTCCATCCACTCTGGGTTAGCTAGTCCTGACTTTTCTGAATTTTAGTGATAATTCTTTGAAATACTTTTCTAGTGCATTCTATTTTGGAGTTGCTTTCACTTAGGTTTCTGGCCTGTATCACTTCTTTTCTTTAGTGTCAGTATCTGCTGTTCTCATGTTATGATGTCCTTAATGGTGAGGTGTGTTTTCCTGCTATTCAGTAGCTTTTAAGATTTTCTTTCCTTCCTTCCTTCCTTCCTTCCTTCCTTCTTTTGTCAGAAAAGTGACTATCACTGACCGGCCCTACTTAGGACACAGCTGCAGCATCTTCTTAGGGCTTTTGTCTTTAAAGTCAAGCTCAGCGTGATTCTTGGTGAAATCAAATCTAATATTTGCACAAATTAGGGAACAGAGTTTCGCAACTAAAACTTCTAGGTTCCCCACTTCCCGTCATGAACTTTGGTTGAGAACTTACCTTGTCCTGCCCACATTTCCTCCAGAGCTCTAAGTAACCAGGAAGCCATTTAGTCAAACTGGAAAACAGTCACAGTGAGAGGGCAAGCTTTCTCTGCAAAAGGGAAGACACTGTTCCCATAATTTCTCAGTTTCTTGTACTGTAACCTGTTCCTGCCTTGGCATATGTCCTGTTAAGTACAGAATTTCACGTTTCCCAGACGGTAGATTTCCAAAAATTCTCTGTGCTCAACTTCCTGGTTTCTGCTTTGCCCTTGCAGTATGGCCTCGTTCCCTATCAATGAGGCTGCTGTTTAGGGCTTTCAAAGAACACTCTTTAAAACATGTTTAAAGTTAGGCATTGGGACACATTGCCTTTAATCCCAACTGTCAAAAGGCAGAGGTAGGCAGATCCCTGTGAGGTCTAGATCAGCCTCCGCTATCTAAGTGAGTTGTAATCCATCCAGAGCTATGTAAAGGGACCTGCTCTTGTGGGGGGAAAATCTGCTGAGCAGTCCCTACTTTCATTGGTGTTGAGTATGAGATTAGTTAGAAATAACCTTGTAGGCTTTGATCAAGTCTTTTTCTTCATAATATTTTGGTTGCTTTCTTTCCAGCCAAGGGAGCAGCCAGGGGAGGCTTCCAAAAACTTGAGAACTTAGACCTTACACTGAATCACAAGATTACCGAGGAAGGATACAGAAATTTCTTTCAAGTCCTGGACAACCTGTCAAACCTGAAAAACCTGGACATTTCCAGACATATCCCAGAATGCGTTCAAATTCAGGCCACCACTGTCAAGGCCCTGGCTCAGTGTGTGTCCCGACTGCCCAGCCTCACCAGGCTCGGGATGCTCAGTTGGCTTCTGGATGAAGAGGACATAAAAGTGATTAATGATGTGAAGGAAAGACACCCCCAGTCCAAGCGCTTGACTGTTCACTGGAGGTGGGTAGTCCCATTCTCTCCTGTCATTCAGAAGTAAAGGACGAAGTGGAAGATTACTGGCAGGTCTAAAAACCCGACTTTCTAATATACTTCACTCTAGAGAGGCATGTTGCAGTCCTAGTACTTAAGAGACTGAGCAGGATGGTCAAGAGTTTGAGTCCGGGGCTGGAGAGATGGCAGAGCAGTTAAGAGCACTGACTGCCTCTTCTAAAGGTCCTGAGTTCAATTCCTAGCAATCACAACCATCTGTAATGGGATCCGATGCCCTTTTCTGGTGTGTCTGAAGACGGCAACAGTGTACTCATATACATTAAATAAATCTTTTTTTAAAAAAAAAAAAAAGAAAAAAGAGTTTGAGTCCAGCCTGGGTTATGTAACAAGACTAGACCCAAATCAAAGCCAAAGTGTTTATTTACTATTGCATACACAAAAATATTCTTGAACTGTATCAGGCTGGTAACTGTGTTAGAGCCTGCATACCTGTGCTGAACCATGAGGAGCTGTGCCTTGGCAGTCCTTGTAGAAAGATTAGAGCTTTAGTCAAGTTCATATAGAGAACCCTCCATTATCAAGGTCAACAGAAAGGAGCTGGGGAAAGGAACATTGCTTTATGTAAAAACTGCACCGTGGAAGGAATAATTCATACAAGTAAGAAATGGCCAGTTTAAGGATTGAATCAGTTCTATACATGATGAGCAGGAGTTGACTTTACCATGGCTGCAGCTGACTCTCTCCAGGAGATGCTCTTTAGTTTTTGCAGGGCTTTGGTATAGTCACCAGTCTTGTGAGGCCTTGCTTGCTTACGCCATCTCTCATCTATTTGAAAAAAAATGGGCTTAGCGAAAACGGCTTTCATTCCAGAGGCTTTTACATATATTAGAATAGCTTTATAATTTTGTTGGAAATCCACTCTGTTCTGGGTATGTCTTTTAATCTTGTAAGGCTTTCTGGGTATATTAACTTGACTGTGATAATTATTTGTTATTTCATAACCGTCACCTCTCTAGAGGCAGTGGGACCTGGGAGGATAGAGCCAATAAATGAGGCGGACTACAGTCTCATGCAATAGTCAACTTTATTCAGAGCATCAGACAGTTTATACTCTGAGAGTTAAGAAAAACTACCTGAGAGAAGTTCTCCTGATCCTATGCACAATCATGAAGACAAGCTGCATGTGGCAAAACATGTTTTTCTCAGCCTGTAGGTCTTAACCCCTTTGAGGGTCTTGACCCTTTCACAGGGGTCACTTAAGACCTTCAGAAAACATAAATATTTATGAATCATAACAATAGCAAAATTAGTTATGAAGTAGCAACAAAAATAATTTCATGGCTGGGAGGTCACTATACATAAGGAGCTGTATTTGTGCTGGTTTTGAGAGGCCACATCTTCTAAGTTCAGACTCCGTTTTAGAGAACCTGGCCTAAATTTGAACTCAGGTAAACCATCAGGCCTGGTACCCAGCACGAGTTTCCGAATTACTCCCCAACCAAACCCGAACCTAGCTCCAGTCTCTAGGCTAGCCCCCAACAAGACCTGCATCTCCAGGTTACACCCTTAACAGGACCAACATCTCCAGGTTATTACCCCAACAGACCTGCACCCCCAGGATACACCACGTCTACCCCCGGCCTAGCAACCACTAATGTATAGGGAAGCAGAAATTAAGTTTATGATATGACTCCCAGCACCTTTAATTATGTTAAAGGCCACAGCAGCTCTCCAATTAGATGCTTGCACACTCACACCCCCCCCCCCGCCCTCACTTGCTGCTTTCTATAAAGCCTCAACCGATAGATATTCAGGCCTTCTTGTCACCAAAACCGTCCTGTGCGTGCCCTGAGAGACCTGATCTAGATTGAATAGAATAAACACCCTGCTGTGAGTTGCATCAGATCGGCTTCTGTCTGTTGGCAGGCGGTGGGTGGGGGTGGGGAAGCAGATTTCCCTGGCACTAGATTTGAATATGCTTGGCCCAGGGAGTGGCACTATTAGGAGGTATGGCCTTGTTGGAAGGAGTATGTTGCGGTGGGGGTGGGCTTTGAGACATTCTTCCTAGCTTCCTGGAAGTCAGTCTACTCCTTAAGCTGCCTTAAGAACAGGATGTAGAACTCTTAGCTCCCCCCCTCCCCCATCACCAAGTCTGGATGCTGCCATGCTTCCCACATAATGATACTGGACTGAATCTCTGAACCTGTAAGCCAGCCCCAATGAAATGTTGTTCTTATGAGAGTTGTCTTGATCATGGTGTCTGTTCACAGCAGTAAAACCCTAACTAAGACAGTATTCCAGGGTCACAGGCAGGGGCATATAAAGGATAAACGTCTAATTGAATAACAGCACAAGCAATACTGAGCAATCTGAGCAATGCCTTGCAGGACAAAGCCATGACACCAAAGCTCGCTCGGGCCATGAAGCTGCTGGGAGCTTCTGGGCAGCAAGGTGTCTGTGGATAGAGCTGGTGCTGCAACGACCTCCCTACCTCTCTCTCCAGAACCAGCAGAAGCCCCCTGGCTCCCTCAGTGTCTCCACAGCATCCTCTACTGACAATGCTGTGCATGCAGGGATGACTGGGGAGAAGTGTTCAGAACAGGAAGCCTGTTACATCATGAATACTCAATTCAGAAACAGGAGACGATAACTTGGCAACTGACTTAACTCATTTAGTAGCTCGGGTGGAAAAACAAAACAAAACAAACAAAACCAAAAAACGAGGTAAGCTGTGTGCAGTAGTACATGTGTTTAAACCCAGCTACTCTGGAGGCCGAGGCAGGAGAAACACAAGTTGAAGCCAGCCTGATCCATCCAGAGAGACACAGTCTCAAAGTAAAGTGGAGGAAGAGTTGGGGAGGCAGGCTGCTCGGCGGTCCAGCATGTGGGAGACCCTGGGTTTGATCACTAGCACTGAACGTGAAAAGGCAAGAGGGGCTGGAAGGATGGCTCAGTGGTGAAATGCAGTCGTGATTCTTGCAGAAGACCCAGGCACAGTTTCCATTACCAGCATGGCAGCTTACAGCCAGCTCTAACTCCGGTTCCAGGATCCAATGTCCTTTTCTGGCTTCGCTGAATACCAGACAAATACATGGTACACACACATATACAGACACAACGCCCATACCCATAAAAGAAAATTTTAAAGTCTTTTTTTTTAAAAAAAAAAAAAAAAGAAACAGTACTAAAAAGTACTAAAAAGAATTCATTGGTCTTGTTTGTTCCTCAACACTTAAAAGGAAAAAACAAAGGGTACATCTGCTCCTGATCACATCCTCCATATTCCAGCTCCCTGAGTCTGTCAAATGGGCTGCTTTTCTGAACAGTTTGCACCTTCTTAGGACATCTGCTTTATTTTTAAGTTTAAAAAAAACCCAAGAAATCAAGTTTTCATCATAGTGCACTTGGAGCACAACTCAAACAGGTAACAAAAAATAATTGTAAACTCACACAAATACATATCAAATATGATTTTATTAAGCTCCAAATGTAGCAAGTCTGAAAAAACAACTTTCGTTGGAAGAGTTCCTTACGAGCGCTAGTCTTTCCTGCTTTACATTCTCTTCGCTCAAGCTTTTGTAGTCTCCATCCCACCAAAACAGCTGTTTTAGCATCACTGCGACCCCCACACTGGCTCGTAGCATCATCAGTGACCTCTGACCTCCACATTGGTCCATTCAATGACTGTGCCGCAGTCTTTATCATATCTGTCCTGTCAGCAGCAGCTGAGTTACAGATGGGGCTCATCCCTGGCCTCCAGGACGCACCTACTCCAGGGGCCCTTAGAGTATCAATGACTCCTGCTTTCCTCAGAGAGCTCCAGCTCAGCTCCCTGCTGTTTCTCCTCTAACCCCTGGGGGATCTGAGTTCTCCTGGCTTTGTCTCTGTGTAAGCACACTGCCTGTACCACCTCTTCCTGCCGAATGGCTTTAAGCTCCATGTCCACACTACCTCCTCCATCTCCATCTCCAGCTCTAGCCCTGCATTCTGTTTATAGAACTCCAATGGACACTGACATCCCACATCTCCAAAGCTAACTCTTATCCTTGCCCTTCACTGAGGTACTCTTTAGACTTTCACCTCCTGAAACTCCTGCTTCATCCATGCAGGTGCTTAGTGAAACCCCTGGAATTATCCTTAGTTCTTCTCTCGCACCACATATAATCTACTGACAAACCCTGGCAATTCCACTTGCGAAGCACAGAGATTCCCACATGGCCAGCCCACTTCCGTGAATTCAGTGTATTTCCACCATGCAGTCACACCCAGAGGATCCTCCTGGAGGTCAGATCATCTCTACCTGTGCCTCCCTCTTCTCCTCTGGGCTCCCAGGCCAACACTGTCAACCTCACCATCATCTACATATGACCTGACCTTTGCTCCTGCTTCTTCCCATATCCTATCTCTCCTTCCTCTCACTCTGGACTCCTTGCTGGTTCTTGAATATTTCATACATATTCTTATTTTTTTCAAGTCTAGGTTTCTCTGTGTAACCCCCACTGTCCTGGAACTCACTCTGCAGACCAGGGCTGGCCTCCAACTCAGAGGTCCATCGGCCTCTGCCTCCCCAGCGCTGGGACTAAAGGTGTGCGCCACCCCTGCCCGGCTCCACACACATTCTTATACAAGAGCCTTTTCCCTTAACTATGTCCTCCCATTCCATGGTTTGAGTATTTCCCAAATAATGCATGTGTTAAAATGCAATCCCCACTGTGAGCCTCTAGGAGTGGGACTTAATCTACCGTGTTTGCAGCCGGGGCCTTTAGAAGGTATTTAGGATAACGTCATCAAGATGAAGCTCCCACTGAATCCGGTGGCTTCCTGAGAGGCCAAGTGTGAACACACACACACACACACACACACACACACACACACACACACACACAGATAAGCAGAAATCATGCTTTTGCTGCCTCTTGGAATATTATGCCTGATTCAAGCTCAGTGCAACAGACAAATCAGCCCTGAGTCAAACTAAATCTTTCCAACGACTCCCATACGCTATTTTCCATTTTGTGCCTAGGAGATGATAGAGTACATGGGTACATGTGAGTATGCATGTGCCTGTTTCCACGTGCACAAAGGTCAAAGGTCTTCATCACTGTCTTTGTCACTGCCTGCATTATTCCCTTGAGGACCTGGAACCTGTGGGTTTGGGCTAGGCTGATGGCCAGCAACCTGCAGTGATCCTCCAGTGATCCCCTCCTCTGTCCTTTCTCCACGCTTTCACCCTCGGAGCCATCTCCACGGCCTCTGTCTCTCTGCTATTACTGTATTAGCTGTGGCCTCCATTTGTTGGCCAGGCTGGTCTCGAAGGATGAATCCTACTACCTCAGCTTTCAAAGTAGCTGGGACTCCATTTCACGCCAGCACACGATGCTCTTCTAGTTTTGCTGAGAGCAATTCCCAGCATTGAAATAATGTTGAGTATTTGCTGGAATGAAAAACCTCAGTCCAGATAAATGTATTGGGTGCTAAAGAGTTAAAATTAGTGTTAATATCTAATGTCTGGTTAGAAGGTAAACTGGGTATCTTAATAATTAACCTGAAAATTAACTAAGTTATGTTGAATCTATAACAGCCAATATTTCTTCTCAAAGCTCAAGTGAGAACATATTTGCAAAGTTATTTACTAGGTAGGTATTGACTATTCATTAATTTGATACTACTTCCTTGATGGCTAATATGATAGGCACATAGGGAGCTGAGTTAATTTAGTTTACCTAGCTAAAACTTAGGCAAGGAAAGCATTCACCATATTCTGTTTTTATAATAGTGGAGATCAAACCCCAGTGCCTTGCACATGTTGTCAAATGGTATATCAACGGGTTCCATCACCAGCTGACTTCTTCCTTCAAAGGCAAATAAACCAGGGAGAAGCCTGGGTGCTGAAGACATCAATCCTTACCGTAAGAATCTACACGGTACATGGCCAAGGCCATGGGTTCAGAATGGCGTGGGCAACTGGGTTAGGCAGTATTCATGATGAGGTAAGGGACATCAGGGGGAGGAGAGGGAAACTAGAAAGACAAACAGGGGAAGGTGCAAAGAGAACAACATGGCTTCTAACAGACAGAACTCAGTGAAGGGGTGGTAGTAGCTGCATTTGCTGCCGTGGTGAGGCCAGCATTTGGGAGGCTGAGCCAAGAAGATTGTGAATTACAAGTAAGTCAGGCTGACAACAAGACTGTTTCAATAAAATGAAGAACAGGGCTGGCAAGCTGGCTCAACAGGTAAAGGCACCTGCCACCAGATGACCTGAAGTCAATCCCTAAAACCTACATAGAAAAAGAGAAATGATTTCCCAAGTTGTTCTCTGACCTCCATATATGAGCCATGGAAAATGCACACATAGACTCACATATGCATGCATGCATTAAGGAACACAAACATACAAAACCTGCAACACGCCTTGGTTCCTGACTGGCCAGTAGAGCCCCAGTGACATGAGCTAGCTTTTGTTCCCCAACCTTGGAGTATCACTTTGTTCTGCCTTCAGAAATTGCCCTTTTACCCAAGTAATAAGTCTGACCAGTTTTCTTTTTGTATCTTTAAACAAACTCAACTTCACTGTGTATATCCCAAAGGAAAAAGCTATAAAGTCAAGATTTCAAAAGAGGACTTTTATTTAATTCTAAAGGCATTAATAAAAATCTTGACATACTAAGAAAATGACAACCGCACGTTTGTGCTCAGGCACGACTGCGCAGACTGCCGTCCGACAGGCACACTCCACTGGTCGGCCCCTCCAAGTGCGCACGCCCCAAGCACACTCTGCCTCTGACTTAGGATTGATGGACTCCCGCGGCGGGGAGTCGCTGATGATGACACCTCTTAGCCAAGAGTCCACAGGTGACGAGGAGACTTCTGTTATCGACCAGGGACACCAACACCTCATCTCCTTGGGAGAGAGCGGAATCTGAATTTGAAAGAAAAAAACACTGGGCAGTTATAAAATGACAATAAATAAATAAATAAAAACTGTGTGTGCATGCATGTGTGTGAGTGTGGAGGTCAGAGACAATAAGAACTGGTTCTCTTCTTTCACCTTGGGGAGTGAACTCAGGTCATCAGGCCTTTGGCCTCTGAAGCACCTTATCAGTTCCCGAATCAAATTTTTACATAGAATGCAAAAAATAAAAATATATTAATGTAAACATTAATTTAAAAATTAAGAAGTACTATATTTGACCTCTCCCATTAGAATTTAAACATACTACAAATTATCAAATCATGTGTTTTGTTCACTAAAGTGACTGTAACAGTATAACCAGCTTTGTTCAGGGTGGTAGGACTAGCAATTAGTCACCTGGATTAAAATGTTACATGTCTTTAGAGTTAAAAATGAAATCAAAATATTAGGCCTCCAGAAATTTACAATATAAACAGCTACCGCTCCAGAGCCTCGGCTGCCTGCTTCCTGCTGTGATGATCATGGACTAGCCCTCGGAAACTGTAGCAAGCTTTCTTTTATGAGAGTTGCCTTGGTCATGGTGTCTCTTCACAGCAATAGACTAAGACAATAATGCATACTGCATCATTTATTAAAAGAGGGGATGAGTCTGGAGAGATGGCTCAGTGGTTAATAGCACACTTACTACTCTTGTTAGAAGATTTGGGCAACTTGTAACACCTACATATAACTCCAGTTTTACAAAATCCAGTGTCCTCTTCTAGCCTCAAGAGCACCAGGCATGTACATGACACATAAACATACGTGTAGGCAAAAGCTCCACATACACACACAGAAGTTTAACATAAAAACTACCTGTGGATCTGGTGATATGGCTCAGTGGCAGAATGCTTCCTTATGTGTGGGGCCCTAGGTTCAATCCCTGCTACCACACCCTACACAAAAACTCAGGCCTAACTGGCCAATGACATTGCAATTATCTTTACACCCTAAACCAGATTTTAAACTGGTTAGTGCTGCGTGTCTATAATCCTTGTGCTATGGAGACTGAGGCAGGCTAACACGGAGTTCAAGGCCAGCCTAAGAATCATTGTTTTGCAAACACAACCAAGGCAACCATTCAGTATTTGGGATGGCATTCTGACACCATGAGAATTTGATTATGTGAGGATAATTCAATAGTACATCTATTTTTGGCAGTCTTTAGCAGGGCTGGAAAGAGGGCTCAGCGGTTAAAGAGCACTCACTGTTCTTCTAGACTCTTGAGTTCAGTTCCCAGCACCATGTCAAGCTGACAACCACATGCAACTCAAGCTCACGGGATCCAATGTTTCTTCTATTGGCCACGCACCTCTAACCTTCAACACACACACACACACACACACACACAAACTACACATAAATAAAATATCTTTAGTTTTACATAAACATCAATTTTCAAATGTTCAAAACACTCTTTTTACACAAACTAAAAATTATACAAAAGGTAAAATTAGCTTTTAAAATGACAGACTTACTTCTTAATTTGTATGTGAGCACTTTCCTTCTTTTTTATTTTGTCTGAAACCCTGTAAAGAGAGCATATACAAAGCTAAGCAGGGTACACTAAATAAATGTTTGAATGAACAATTCAAGCCGGGCTGGATGCCAAGCTTGGTGATGCACTGAGATGAGGAGGAAGGAGGACCCGGAGTTCAAAGTCATCTTCAGATACACGCGGTGTGTCTAAAACTACCTGGGACACAGCAGACTCTGCCTCATGTTGGGAGATGTGGCAGATGTCTGTAATTCCAGGACTTGGAAGATCAGGGCAAGAGGATCTCTGTGAGTTCAAGGCTAGCCTGGTCTCTTTTTAAAAAAACAAAACAGAATACAACAAAACAAATAGCCCTTATGTCCAACCTTGTGCTATATACCTAATGATCACAGTGCTTAGGAGACTAAAGCAAGAGGACTCTGACTTTAAGGCCAGCCTAGCTGGTGAAAGGCTGAGCAGTAAGACCTGACACAGGAAAACCATGAGAATGGGACCAGTTTGGTGCTAGAGATTTTGCCTAACATGTGCAAGGCCCTGGGTTTGATCTCTAGCACTACCAGAACAACCAAACAGTGTATTTCATGAGACATACTATCTTTATTTAATATCATCAGAAAATAAGTTTATGTATTTTAAAAAGTAGTTTATAGCATTCCAATATACTTTAACAGTGATTAATCCAAAGCAAGCATGGTGGCACACACTTGTAACGCCAGCAACTAAAAAGCTAACACAAGAGGACTGCTGCGATTGGAAGGCCACCCTAGGCTACATAGTGCATCTACATTACATCTCAACAGCCATGAGATGTACTGAAGGTGACTTGGTACCAATGAAGAGCACATTTATGTTCTTACAACAGCAACACCACGCTCACTCATTCTTGTTCTGCTTGAATTTCTACAAGACAGAACCACAGAGATGAGCAGTGACCGCCACTGAGCCGCCACCACCATCCTGACTGGCCACACTCTGTAAGGGCTGTGAACCGCTTCTGGAAGTCAGTGGGATCCTCACAAGTCTTGGGCTACTGTAAAGCCTGACAGGCTTGTCTACTCTTTGCAGAGGTAAACCCTCGGAACGTCACACTCCAGGGCAGCACACCTTCCATACTTCTTAAGGTCATATGTCGGTATTTTAAGTTAAGCAAACTAATCTGATGAAGTGTCGCCGATGCACACACACAGATGACACTCCTAAAGGGAAGCTCTTCTCTAGCTAGCTCTGAGTTGGCGTGACTACTTTAAGGAGCATGGCTACCTAACAAGAGCTTCTTAGGACTGGAGTTAAAAGTACCGGCCAGGGTGAGCGCTGTCGGGAGCAGCCCTATGGGAAGTGGGAATGGAACTTGGGTCCTCTAGAAGAGCAGCCAGTGCTCTTAACTGCTACGCCATCTCTCCAGCCCAGAAACATTTTTACTGGCCCAAATGACAACATAAGCAGTCATTAATAGTAGAATGGATAAACAGAATGCTTACATATCTGTACAATGGAAGGTAACAGAGCTATAACTATACACAAGAAATGTAGATTAAGCTTACCGACAAAACACTGAACTTCAAAAAATGGCCAGGCTGAGCTACAGCTCAGTGGTGGGGCTTCCCCAGCATGCACAAGCCCCAGGGTGTGATCTCCAACACCCAGGAAACCTGGCCAAACAAGTCAGTGTAAGACTATCCACGGCAGAGCAAGTATGTCCAGGAAAGATGGTGCACACATGCAGTCCCTGTTCCTTGGGAGGCTAGGGTAAGGGGATTACAGAGTTCAAGGCCAGCTTGAAGAATATAGCAGGGGGCTGGAGAGATGGCTCAGCGGTTAGAAGCGCCGGCTGCTCTTCTGAAGGTCCTGAGTTCAAATCCCAGCAACCACATGGTGGCTCACAACCATCCATAATGAGATCTGACGCCCTCTTCTGGGTTGTCTTAAGACAGCTACAGTGTACTTACATATAATAAATAAACATATCTTTAAAAAAAAAAAAGAAGAATACAGCAAGATCCAATCTCACAAAGGAAAAACAAAAATCATCATCCCCGAAGCAGAAAAACAGACTAAGAACTAATTTAGGTCTCACTTAAATTTTAAAGTACAACTAAAATAACCTAACAGCAGAAAGCCTTCCTTTCCACTGTTACAGGTTTGCTGCTGGGATAGTGTTTCACTGTGTATCCATGCTAGCCTAGAACTTGTAATCTACCTGTTTTAGCTTTTTGAGTGCTAAAATTACTGCCAATCAAGAAGTTTGAAATGATCTGGGAATTGGTGCACACCTTTAATCCCAGCACTCGGGAGGCAAAGGCAGGCGGATCTCTGTGAGTTTGAGGCCAGTCTGGTCTACAGAGTTCCAGGACAGCCAGGGCTACACAGAGAAACAGTGTCTTGAAAAAAACCAAACAAGATAACAAAAGCAGACATTTGAAATGAGTTGCAATCACACTCAGGAGGGATGATGAAAGAGGAACTGTCCATTTTTAAATGTTAAGGTAGTCTTAAAACTGACTTAAGTTTTTAAGCTCCACAGAACAAACCACATTTTAGTCATGCAGGAGCTGGCTCTAGGTGCAAGACTCACCACCCAAAGTTGTACAGCTGCAAAGAGCATGTCAAGAAGTTCCCAGGGAGTCCTTACCATATAGTAGCCAGTGTGGTAGCCACTCATGTACCAAGAGATCAGCATACTGCCCAGGGCGTCAGTGTCATCCAGACAGTCAGGAGAGATGGGAGGGGGTGGAGGGATTATCTACAAATGGAAAAATCCAGTTAGGAAAATACTGAAACTCAGGGATTCACTTTACACAGAGAATAACGGATTATTAACTGAACCTTTTTCTAAACTCAATGAGATACTTCTATTTAAGTTTTTGAAAATCTAGCACTGGAAGAAAGCCAACCATAATAAGAAAAGACCAACAAATTTAACAAAAATTAAAACCAGTTGACATTTAATAGTATGATTGGACTATTTTTGTTCCATTATGAAGCTATGCATAAGACACAAAACAGAGACTCAAGTCTTTCCACAACACACACACACCCACCCCACCCCACCCCACACACACAGCATTTTTAAGGCCACTATAAGGAAAAATTTAGGGAAGAACATCTGCCTGTCTCACACTCAAATATAGTCTGCCCCAAAACATCCTTTTAACTACTGTTAATATTATCTAAAAATAAAACGACCATAAAAATTTTATTAGGGCCAAGCAGCGGCGGCGCAGGCCTTTAATTGCAGCACTAGGGAGGCAGAGGCAGGTAGATCTCTGTGAGTTCAAGTCCAGCCTGGTCTAGGACAGCCAGCACTGTTCCACAGAGAGCCAAACAAACCGAACCCTCCCTTAGGATAAAAACAAAACAGTGACAAAAGAGAAGCCCCATGAGAAAGTACAGGCTCAGAGACTCCCGTTCAAGTGCCCCAGGGGACATAGTGTCTGTCGCCTGACTCCGAGAGCTGAGGACAGTTCTTTCTAACAGAAACCAGCAGCAGGAAACTGGAACCACACCAAGCAGAGCTACCACTACCAGTGAGACTGGGTAGCAGAGGGCCTTCCAGACAAAACCGGAGGTTTACATTTTTACTCATTAGAACCCAACCTTAGGGGTGGCCTAAGGTAACACACTCCAATTTCCTACACTCTAAAACAATTACTAGCTGTATATAAAAGTGTAACCTCAGTTCTTTTGTACTTACTGGTGGTCCTGAAGGGAACGGGGGCATCCAGCACGGCGGGAAGGGGGGCGGGGGCAGCGGAGGGGGCGGGCCATTGAATCTTAGACCTGGCTATAAAGAATATTTCAAAGTTAATATGTTAAAGGAAAATCCCTTCCATCACTGAAAGAAAGAGTATTCAAAACCAACATAAGAGAACTAAGAACTGGAGAGATGGTTCAGCAGTTAGAAGCATCTGTATCGTATGCACAAGCCCCCACACAGACATGTTCACATATACGTAATTACAAATAAAGCAAATCTTAACTCAAATGGTCAATTTTTTTCCATTTCTTTTCTATATAAACATCTAGAAAGTGAGATCACAGTAAAGTCTGTAATGACTCAGTTGACCAGAGAGACAATGTATTTACCAAGATAGTCTACTCACAGGAATACATTCTTCCCCCACTATCACATATTTTTGTAGATATCCTGTTACTGGGTCCACAAGACGGCTCAGCAGACAAAAGGTACTTGTGAGCAAGTCTGCCGGCCTGAGTTCAACTTCCCAGACCCACACAAAGGAAGAGAACCCACTCCATAAGTTGTCCTTTACTTCCACTAAGTATACAGTACCCACCCCAAATAAATAAATGTAAAATGAGAAAAGAAAAGGTTTTAGAGGTCCTGTTACTTATGCTAGAGTACATTGTAAAAACTACCAAAAAGACGAGATATATATAGGATTTGATCATTCCAGATTCAAGAAACTCTAATACAATGTAACCTTTAATTAGAAAATTATCACAGAAAATCTTTGGTTGTTTAAATTTAGTTGTGTGTACATGCATGTGTGGACCGTGTACTGCGGTGCTCATGTGGAACCCAGAGACAACCTTTGGGAATCGTTTCTCTATCTACTGCAGAGAACCCCCTCAGGCCGGCAGGCTGGCAGCAGACATCTTTACCCACGGCTCCATCTTGCATCCCTTGTTTTCAGTTTACGTTTTAGTTTTGTCTTTTGTTTTTCTCTATGGAGGCCAGGCTGGCCCCAAACTCAGTAATCCTCCCCTTGCAGCGTCTCCAGTGCCAAGAGGACAAGTCAGCCACTCTGCTCGCTCCTCAGAGAAAGCCTGAAGAGGTGTTATACTTAATTTTTACAAATTACTATCTAGGGGTGAAAAGAGAGGCCTGAGCTTGGGTCCCCAGCACCCACACAGCAACAAGACAAGGCAGAACATATTCATAGCCCTAGCACTGGGGAGATGGAGACAGGATCCCTGGGGCTCTGGCCGGCTAGGCCAGTGGAACCAGCAAGCTCCATGCTCACTGACATGGGCTGCCCCAGAAAATAAGGTAGAGAGTGATTGGGGAAGATGCTCAGTATAGAGCTCTGGCTGGCACAGGCACTAGTTCCCGTGTGCACACACACACATGAATTACCTAAATACCATACTCTCTTGAGGGAAAATACTGCTACTTAGTACAAAACAAACAAACAAACAAACCACAACAAGCTAGTTAAGGTTCTTCTAAGCATAGTGTCTTAGTCAGGGTTTCTATTCCTGTACAACATCATGACCAAGAAGCAAGTTGGGNNGGAAAGGGTTTATTTGGCTTACATTTCCAAACTGCTGTTGATCACCAAAGGATGCAGGACTGGAACTCAAGCAGGTCAGAAAGCAGGAGCTGATGCAGA
>NC_034600.1:31197293-31214233 GCF_900095145.1 Mus pahari | reverse complement strand
CCCAGAGATGGCACCACCCACAAGGGGCCCTCCCCCCTTGATCACTAATTGAGAAAATGCCTTACAGCTGGATCTCATGGAGGCACTTCCCCAACTGAAGTTCCTTTCTCTGTGATAACTCCAGCTGTGTCAAATTGACACAAAGATATCCAGTACACATAGCCTAGCCTATAATACAATTCTTTTTAAGTTGACTTGTACTACTTACAACCAGAAGAGCCATACAAAGTGTTCACACTTTCACCCTGTACTATGCTCTGGGATAAACCAGGTGTGCTGTGGCACATGCCTGTAATCCCACACTGTTTATAGGTGGAGGACCAGGATGTGTGGAAGTCAGAGGCCAGCTTACAAGAAAAGGCTCTCTCCTTCCACTGTGTGGTTCTCATGCACACTACAATGTCATAAAAGTCTGTAAAAAATGAAAGTGTACCAGTTACATGCCAGCCAGCCAGCCATGGCAGTGCAGGGGGCCTCTTACTTCATTTCCTCTTTACAGAGGTGCCTGGAGGCTCCCGGTTCACAGGAAAGCTATCCATTACTTAATAAAGAGGTAGGCTCCCAACAATCATTCCTGCCTACATACACACTTCTCTCAACACAGCCTTTACCTTGCCTGGTCCTAATCCTGATCCTGGCATTGGGGGTGCTGGGGGGAGAAATGGGGTCCACGGAGCAGCTCTGGATTTGCCGTGTGCTTTACTTCTGAGCGATCTGGAGGAGTGCTCACTGTCATCTGTGGAAACTTGACTTTCATTCTTTAAAAAGAAGAATAAACATTTTATTATACAAAGGCAGGGCACCTGACTAGCATTCGTATGGCCCCAACCTTGTGTTCCAGCAAAAAGAGAGTGAGAAGAGAACCAGAGAGAATGAGAATGTCATTTAATGCCTTTGTGCGTCAACGTGACAACTGATTCTAATGCTTTCTCCTTAGTGTCCACTTTCAGGAATGGACATCTTTTGTGGCCTCACCTCCTGAGTGTTCTGTTCTGTACTATTAGCTGCTTCACAGGTCGGGGAAAGCAGGTCAGATAAGTTTTGATCCTCTCTGTTTCCATATCCAGTATAAACCACGACACAGGTTTCTCTCTTAAAGTCAATGGATGTAATGGTAGCTGGGTAAACGCAGCCGTCTTCTGACCAAACAGCAGAACACTTGTCACCAACTTTCCACTACAAAAGAAAAGACAGTTATGCACATGCAAGTTATGTTCTTTTGAAAAGAGCAAACCATAACCCAGTTCTCTAAGTATAATTCCAATCCTCCCATCTACTTCATTATGAACACTGTTCTCAGTCACCTGCATCTTCTTTTCCCAGTCTGATGAATGGCTATAATGTATTCTACCACCTAACCGTGCCACGAAGAACAAAAGAGACCAAACGTCTATGGCAAATCCAGTGTTCTTAGTCAAAGAAAAGCAAGTGTTCACTAAATGTAAACACCCTTTCCCTTTGGTAATAATGAATTGAAGGATGGGGCATCAAAGTATTCACCCGGGGGGGGGGGGGGAGGAGAGAAGAGAGAGGAGAGAGGAATAGAGGAGAGAGGAGAGAGAAAGAGAGAGACCTCTAGTCTATAGGTATTGTGCTGACTCAGTGTAGGGTCTGATCAGGGACACACAGGCTGGGCCCGTACCAGCCAGGTGCTCTGTTGCTACACTATACTCCCAGGTCTTCTGCTTTCAATAGCAGACCTAGTTACAACAAGTGTTGGGTTACCCTAGTAATTTTTAAATTGTTGAACTTGGGGCGGGGTGGGGGGGGGTTGAGTTACAGCACATACTCAAGAATGCAAGGAGCTCTGCATGTACATGTGTGTGCTTGAGCCTGTGTGTGCATGTGTGTATTTGCTGACTTGTCCACAGCTCTCAGGCATTCTAAACAGCAGCAGCATTCCGCCCCTCAGGGTGGGCAGGACCCTGGTTAAATCAATCCATCACCTGTTTCAAGGGAGTTGTGGCATTCTTCTTTTGGCTTTTATTCTTCTTGGCAGGTTTTCTTCTGGCTGTGCCTTTTGGCTTATCTGAAGGTTCACAAATGTCACCGTTCTTTAGAGCATGCTATGAAAACAGTAATAAAAATCCATGTGTCATGGAGGGATATGTTTTTAAAAAGTCACCACTTTCTAACATAACAGGTCCCACCACCTAAGAAAGCTTCAATGTGCTCAGGTTTATTTTTCTTTTCTCTCTTTCTTTACAAAATGTATGCCCTGAGGAAACAGGGAAAAGAATGATGAACATTTCATACCTTAAAGGAAGCCACAGCTTTATCATAAGCTTTGATCAATGCTGTATCATCCCAAATGTCTGAATCATCGCTCTGAAGAGGGGAAAAAATACAAATAAGTTATAGACGATGTGCTTAATAAAAAACACATAATAGAAAGTACTGGGGAAGTAGTTCAAAGTCCCTAGATCAGCCCCAGCACATGCCATAGCACAGACACTCAGAGTGTACGTGTGACAGACAGATACATTTCTAGAAGGTCACCATTCAAGAACATAACAGACCCTAGCACCTAAGGAAGCCTCAATGTACTCAGCAGAAGCACGAGGACTGCCAAGGCGAGACTGGTCTGGGCTATACAGTGGGTTCCCAGACAGCACAGACTACAACACAAAACTCTACTGCAACAAACACACCAACAAACAAAAACAAAACAAACAAACAAAACCACCAACTACAAATTAAAATGGCTCATATCTATAATCTACAATCCCAACAACTGGGAGCCGGAGACAGTAGGGTTGCCAAGAGTCCCAGGACAGTCTAGTCTACATATTGAATTCCAGGCCAATTTAGGCCATGGAATGTGTCCCTGATTCAAATGGGGTGGGGGGGAGGAAGAGCTAAATAAAGTTCAGAACCAGGTGTGGTAGTCCACCCTTATAACCCCAGCACAGGGAGGCTCTTGAGTTTGATGCCAGCTTGGCCTACATGGGAGTTCCAGGTCTGCTATTGCTACCCTGTGAGACCTGTCTCAAAACAAAAACAACAAAACAGCAACAAGAAAGAAACTGCAATCAGTAAGATCACCCCTGGGATTGTAAACATGACCCATCACCCTGGGCCTGAAGAAGTTACCAAGATGACAAATAAGCACAGGAAACTTGTGGTTAAAGGGGAGAACCAGACCACCAGGGCTCCCCTGAGGACAAAAGGCAAAGCTTTATTCAGGACAGGGATTGCTGGGCTGTCCCCCAAAGACAGAAATGCAGCACTGCCCAAAATTCTCTTCTCCCACCCCAAGCTCCAAGCAGAAATCAGTTGCCATACCATAAGAAGACTGAGCTCCTAATGTTTTAAACTTCGTTAGATGGGGTATGTTGTTCCCCAGGCTAGCCTCAACTTCACAACCCTGCCTAAGTTTTTCTTAGAATACCATGTATTTCCGGAACTGCACTCATATTCATATGCTTGTTCTACAGAAATCTCTACAATGCGTCTAATAGAGCAGGAAGAAACATACTTGTTTTAAACGCAAAACTCTTGAAAAACAGCTGGGACTGATCGCAGGCACGGTCCACCAACTTGGTTCTGATTTGCCCTCGTATTTAACAGTGTTTATCTTACTTTTACAGTCTCCCTGTAATTTAGGCTGGTCCGGAATTCCCGCTGTAGCCGGGGATGCTCTAGACCTCCATACCCTCCTGCCTCCATCTCCCAAGTGTTTTTGTGCATGTTATTAAGCGCGCACCACCAAGCCTGCCTCGGATCTGCCGTCGTACACACTGTAATGCACTGCAGTCAGTAGCAACCTTTCAACTACTCGGGGCAACTTTAATTGTCCTTCTCTCTCAAACTGTATCAACTGTTACAAGCGACACCCGGTCCTTCTGGTTACAAATCTATATCCAGAAACCAGCACTTTAGTCAAGTCACTGCGAACATCTCCATCCTGACCTAAATCTGGAGCTTTCCAATGGCTCCTAACTGGTTCCCTTGCTTCAGCCAGCCTGTCCCCGTCCCCGCACATCCTCTCACAATCACACGGGACCAACGCGTGGCTCACAGCCTCGCCGGCGCCCGCGCCCGCGCCCGCGCGGCACCAGGAGCCGCCTGCGGATGTGGCCCGAGCGAGCTCGCACCGCCTAGGTCTCGGGCAGGGCTCCGAGCGCTAGCGCCCGGCTTGCGACCTCACCTGGCCGGTGCCACGCCGGAACAGCACCGTGTCCTCCGGCTCGGAGCCCGCGCCGCCGCTGCCCATCGCCATGGCCTGCGACCACGGACGCTGCCGGGCTCGCCCAGTGACGACTTCCGTCATGGGGCTTCTGGGACCGGAAGAATACGGTGGCCCGGAGGCAGCCAGAGACCTTCCACACGCATTGGCAAATGGCTAGTACGCTCCTAACTCGCTCCTCCCACGTCTGTCTCTTCTCTTTCTCCCCTCCTCCTGTCTTCTAGCTCTTTCTCTTTAACTTTCCCTCTCTTTTCTTCCAATTTATTTTCCTCCCTCCAGCCCTTTTCATTTTTTCAAGTCAGGGTACCACACTGTAGCTCAGCCTCGCTGTATAGCCTAGGCTGGCCTTTGCTGCCTCAGCTTCCCGAGTTTGGGGATTACATGTTCCGTTTGTTTTCTTTATAAAAGAAAAACCAATAAAGTTAGTATAAAATAATGGTAAGGGGAGCTAACGTACAAAATAGAGGTGCTATGCCAAGATGAACCTTCACAATAAGGGCATCTTGTGTTTGCTGGTTCTTGATGCACACTGCAATTAGATGATGGCTTGGTATCGGGCCTTTTGCAGCATTAGGTGTCTGTTTCGTAATGGGCCCAAGGTTGGGAGCAGGGGTTCGACCATTTCCTTCATCTGGCATATCTGGTAAATTCTTGAGTCTGGTTTTCCTGATAGGATTTTGATATCCCATGTGTTGCCATAGTTTTGATTTATCCTAAAAATTTACAGATTGACTCAGGAATAAGCCACCTATCAGCCTGTAAAAAACAAACAAACAAGCAAACAAACAGAACACTAGATAGGTCCTGGCAGATGGTGCTGTTTCTGGTCTACCCAGAGGCTTCCCTCATCTCCCTCAAGATGGGAGTCAGAAGCTGTCTGTAGGGCGGAGTTTCCAGAGCTAAGCAGGTATGAGTTGGGGTCAGCCTGGCCTACACAGGAAGTTCCAAGCCAGTCAGAGGTTTGCACTAAGACCCTGTCTCAAAACTATGATGGACTCTCCCAGGGCAGGGCACAGCCTGGCAAAAACCACTGTTTTCTACCATTTAGGGCAACTTGGAATAGGGCATAGCCCATAGGGCATCCCAAAAGCGCCCAGTGAGATTTCTGAGTTTTTGTGTTCCAGGATTTAAAATAAAATAAAATAAAATTGGAACAGGGGCACACTGATAGTGATGAGGGTGGAGATCGTTTGTTAAGAAGAACGTTCCCAGCTGTGGACATGGAGAGAGTTATGTGGGAAACACACCCTACTGTCCTGCCACAATGCCTTGGAGAGCTGAGGTTCCAGACATCGCTTTAAGGAGCTGAAAGATGATCAGTCTTCTATAAATTCTATGCTAATGAAGGGAATAGAACCTGTCTAAGAAGGGCCTAAACCTCTCTCTTTTATCAATTGGCCTCCCGGTAGCAGGAGGTGGGATCCTTATATCATAAGGAATTTAGTGTGAAACTGTCATAGCCCAAAGGTAGAAATTTTACAAGACTAGAAATACAATGTTTAATCAGGAGGAACATGATAATACCACCAATAGCTCCAGAAAGGGCCAAAGCCAGAAAATCCACCTCCATGCTTGTCCCAGGAGAGCCACCTTTGTGTAGCTTGTTCTCTGCTGTATCATCCTCCAAATAAGGAACTGGTGAATAAGTAGAGCAGTAAAATCCCCACACATTCATGCTGCGATTGTAAAATGGCTTGGTTCTTTAAAACAAACTAGAACCAAACACAACTATTTGTATAGTAAAGTGTGACATACAGTGACGCATGATAACACCTCCCCGCAGGGCTTTCTCATTGTGTAAACATCAGAGCATACTTATATAAACTGATGTTTTATGTGTTTGGTTTGGTTTGTCGTTGCTGCTGCTGAGTATTTGCTTGGGGAGCTCATGCATGCTAAGTACATGTTCATCACATGGACAGCTCACGCATGCTAAGTACATGTCCATCACATGGACAGCTATCTCAGAGGACACTGCTCCACAACAGGAACTTTCTAGTCAGGTTTGCCTCATGTCCATGCTCTTCCTCAGACTCGTCAGTGCTAGGATTCTAGGAATACCCTAGCATGGTCTGAGCATTAGGCAAGAAGGACTTTATGAGCCAACTACTAACTATGTGGTCTATACCTGACTTCAAAGTCATTACATGGCAAACAACTGTACCTTAAAGAGTCTACATACTCTACGCCTAAGAAATTCCATTGCTAGGTGTTAGTAATAATTATGACTGCTCATGACCACCATATTTCTAATATAAAAAATGCTCATATGGGGTTGGGTATTAGTGGGGAAAATATTTGTTTACTATGCATATGAACCTGGAGTTGATCCTCAGTGTTTTGAGAAGAGAAAAACTATGCTAGTATTATTCATAATATTCATATCTTTATGCTGGGAGCAAAGCAAGAGCTGGTAAAAAGCAGAGTACCTTAGCTAAATTAGGGAATATTTACCCAACAGAACACTGTGCAACAATGTCTCAAAACAACAAAACCCCGCAATTAAAAAAAAAATGAATGTATAAGTTAAAGCCTGTATGAAGTTTTAAATAATTTTACAATTTAGGCCTTCACAGAATTTAAACTGTTTGTCATTCTGCTTCTTCAGTGGATTTTGTTGTCTTGAGACAGGGTCTTGATGAATATCCCAGGCTGGTAAGACAATATACCTGGCTCCATTTATTATTGTTATTATTATTATTATTATTATTATTATTATTATTTACTCAGCTCATTCTACTCTTGCTGAGTCCTCACTTAGTGCCTACCCACTTAGTTGATCTTCCTGCTCTGTACAGTGTAAAGCAGTAAGGCAGCTGTTACAAAGTAACACTTATATAAATGGAACTTCTGTGTGTGGTGTTGGAAATTGAACTAGGGCAAGCAATCTAATGTTGCTATCAGAGAAAACTGAAGATAAGGGCTCAGCTGGTAAAGACAAAACCACAAGTGTGACAATCGAGTTCAGCTTCCAGAAGCCATGTTAAGAAGCTGGATGTGGTGCCATGCACCTGTGCTCTGAGCCCTCGTGCCGCAATGGGAGGTGGACATAGAACTGCCAGGAGGACAATGGTGCAGCAGCAGCAGCAGGAACAAGAGGCCCTGGCATGAGGCAGAAAGTAAGAACTAACTCCTCACATGGATCCCTTGACTCCTCATGTGTGTCCTTTAACCTCCACCAGGGGCCATCACCACACACACACGCACACACACACACAGTTGAGGGTAGGCAGTGAGGTGGCTTAGTTGACAGAGGCACTTGCCTCCATGCTCTGAGTTCAATTCCCAGAGCCACAAGGTAGAAGGTGAGCGATGACTCCCCTAAGTTTAAGAACATTTATAACAAACAGAAAGTTAAAGATCTTTAAGGCTACCACTGTGGCTACACTTATGATCTTTGAACTCACAAGACCAAGGCAGGAGAATGACTAGCCTGGGCTACAGAATGAGATTGTTTCAGAAAACAACAAAAACAAAAACAGAAACAAAATTAAACTACTTAATGAAGTGTATAGACCAAAATTCCAGATTTATTTATGAGATCCTATTCCTGAATCACACTACTCATTGTCGCTTGCATCTCTAGTTAACCTCGCAGAGTTCATAGTCAAGTGCTTGTCCTCAGCTGGTGGTCTTGTTTTGGGAGGCTATAGAACCTTTATATGGGGCCTACTGGAAGAAGTAGGTCACTGGGGACCGGACTTTGACTGTTAACCAGGTTCCTGTCCAGGTGTGAACTCCTGATGCGACGTGAACAGTAGGATGTGCTCCTACCACCATGAACTGAGCCACTCTGCTCCGTTCTCCTTTCTGTGAAGGAGTGAAATCCTCCAAAAACACGAGAGAGTTTGTTCCTCCCTCAGCTTCTCCTTGTTAGGTACCGTGGTCCTAGCAATGCAAATATAAGTATTATATTACCTATTTAATAAATTATACACGTGTTCTCTTTTGATAAAAATAATATCCACCAATATGTTACATGCATGGTCAGTACTTTATTCTTTGATGAATGGTCTTAAAACATCACATTAAGCTAGGCTGAAAAGTAAAGTTTAAAGTAGTTTTATAAGGACAAGTTATAACACACGTAATGATTAGTCACTCTGTGAAATTTTCATCTTAGAGCGTATGATGCACCTGGCAATAGCACCCACGTTTTCCAAAAAGCCAGTCATCATTTTTCTCTTGTCTGCATAGATTTCTTCTCATTGGCTATCTTCTGCTTTTGTTGCATGATCTCTGAATCCCTGAAATAAAGAAAAGGGCATCAAGTTTCCACAGGAAAACTGACTCAATGCTCTTGTTTCCTATATATAACCCTTTAGGTATATTCAAAGAAGACAAACACTCGCGCTTTTCCATTTTCATGGATGTAGACAAATAGAAAAGCAAAGACTGGAAAAGTATTCACGTCAGACCTCTGAACCATGCTATTGTTATGACGGCCCTGGGAAAATAATCTCAAAGCTCTTTCATTTGGTGAAACGAGAAAGTCTCACTGTGTAGCCATGGCTGCCCTTGCATTCACTATGTAGACCATACTGGCCTTCAACTCACAGAAATCCACCTGCCATTGCCTCTATGCATGAAGGAAGTTTCCTACACACCTAAGACTACAATATGAATGTTCCAAGGCTTGTAGCCAGGGATGGTCTTTAAGCTGACACAAAGCCCAGAAGACTTAGAACCCTTGATCCTCTTGCCTCCGTTTCCTGAGTACTGGAATTACAACCATCCAGTTTTTAAAAGCCTCAAATCAAATAATCAATGCTTAAAATATGTGGTATTTGAAGAACTTTTTTAACCCTTTTGTCTCCCTGGTTGAATCTTCATGTGTCATGTAACTATGAACTACAACCACAGCTAGGTGATCAATGAGTTAGTGGGACCCATACTTACACATAAACTTTTAAATGCTTTTTAAATATTTAGTGGTTGCTGAATGTGGTGGTGCACTCCCATAACCCAAGCTCTAGGGAGGGAGAAGCAGGAGGATCAGAAGTTAAAGGTCTGACTCTATTCACAGGAAGTTCCAGGCTAACCTGGGACAGATGAATGCTTATACATACATACTCTTCTTAAAAAAAAAAAAAAAAAACACAAAACAGAAAACATAATATTGAATGACACTAGACATCAAATCCAGGGACTCATTCACAGGTGTGTGACTCCGTATCTTTAAAATATACTATATAGGTACGTATTCAGCATCCTCAGGAGAGTGTGGTGGTTCAACCAATGCTTCCAATACAGGGGAGGCTAAGATTGCTACCAATTCTAGGTAGTAACTATTTTCAACTGTTCAAAATAGTGTTACTTCAAGTCCCAAAAGTCTTTATTGTTTTTATCATCTTTATGTGTTGTCTATTTCTTTCCAAAATTTCAACTTCCAACCCTATTATCTGATCTGGAGTTTTCCGTGCCTTCCGTGCCTCTCTCTGCTGTTCCATTCAGAACACTGCAGTAGTTTCTGATTCTTTTATTCATATGAATTTCACTGTAGAAAAACAAACAAACAAACACAGTGGCTTTTGTGTTCCCAAGCTGGGTGTTTTCCTTTGTCTCCTACGAGTGACCTTTTTTCTATTGGAAAACTTGCATGAGTACAGCTCCCAAGCCCCTGTGTGGCTGGCTCAGGGCATGGGCCTGAACTGTATCCAGCAGCCTATGTACCAATTCTAGGCCTCAGCCACTGCAGTGTAGGTGACTGGGAGAGCAGGGCTTGGTGCTCAGGGTCCTGCCTAGATAGGTGGGGTCAAGCCAGGTGCTGCATTTAGAGCTGTGTCTAACTCACTTCAGGATCACTGATCTATTCTCCTGTCACTCCTAGGTGAGCTAACAGAAACATAAGGCAAGTTCCTTGCTTTATTAGTAACTGTCACTGGGCCTGTGGGAATGTCTTGTTATTAAAGTTCCTGCTGTGCAAGCACCAGGATCTAAGTTTAGAACCTCCACAAAATTCATGTAAAAAGCAGGGCATGGTGGTATGAATCTAACCTCAGTGCTGGAAGGGCGGGGCTTACACAGGTAGATCAGTCTGCCAATCTAGCCAGATCCATAGTCTTCTTATTTAGTGAGAGATGCTGTCAAAAATGCAAGGTGGAGAGTGATGGGGGAAAGATACTTGATACCAACCTCTGGCCTCTATATTCCCTCACACACACGTGTGTACACTTACAATCACTTGAAGCACGCATTCATGCGTGTATGCACACACACACATAAACACAGTGACTATCATAAAGGAAAAGAAAGTGATACTTAAGGTGTGGAGGTTTCTATGACCACCAAGGCGAGCAAAGTAACAACTGTGTGAGATAAAAAGAGTCGATGCCGTTCAAACTTTGAGAATCTACGACTGGGTAAATATAGGCATATTTAAGTCAGCACAGTCTGGAAAAAAGTTTCCTGGTGATAATTAACTCAGTCCCATGTACACAGCAAAGCTTAAGAGCTGACTACATTACAACTCTTAGGAAAGTGCAAATGGCATTCTCTGTAAAGACAGGTTATATAGATTAACCACAGAAACTGGCTCAAGATAAACAAGCTCATGAAAAGGGTCTAGAGGTTAAAGCTACAAATTTACTAAGACAAACAAGCTCAAGATAAGGATCCTGGGAAATCACTGTGTCCTGACACACATACAGCAGAGGTCAGCAGTCCATTCACAGCCTTCTGGGTGGAAAATGATTTATACATCTCTTCCTTCGACGAGACAACCTGTGTTTAACATTCCCATTTCCCCGGTGCTTGTCTGTGAGCACAAGGACCTGCATGCCTCCTACATTAAGGACTTGATCTCATTGATGAAGAGGTCTCAACTGTGGTCTAACGTGTACACGGATAGTTACGATTTATTTAGTGTGCTTTGTAGGGGAGGAGAGAAAGAAGAGGACCAAGTTCCGGAGCCTTATATATGTTAGGCAAAGGCTCTACCAGATGGCGAGTTTCACCTTCAGCCCTAGCACGCTCCCATAAGCACAAAAGGTCTCACTAGATCGGTTGTCCTTAAACTTGAAATTGATATGCACTGAGGATGACCTTGGACTTCTGCTCTTTCTGCAGTCAATGTGTTCTTATTTTCAATGACAAGTCTCATCTGAAAACAATTGAGTACTGGCTTTAGTGGCTGTCAGAGAGTCCAAGGTGATGCCTTGTAAAGGACTGAGACCAGTACTAAGCCACACTGAAGCACACCTAACCTCCACGTTCTGTATAAACAATGAAATCTCACTTTAGAATATGGAGTATGTGTGGTTCAGTGATAGGGTTAAAAGGTCCTAGGTTAAATCCCCAGAACATGAAGTATATTTTAAATGTTAGGATGAATCTAACCTTTTCTAGCACAGGGAGTAAAGATAAGAGCCCAGGCGTGTGGGGAACATGACACTAAGTCACATCTCCAGCCTAGATGCTTGTCCTCATGGGGCTTGTAAAGAGGGAGAGATGCGTGGGCCCTGCCTCCCAGGCTTGTTATTCTATGTCATGATAGAACTTGGAACTTGGAATTACATTTTTGTTGTGTATGTGTGGTCCTGGGGGTTGAACTGGCAGCTCAAGTATGCAAAGCATGTGATCTAACACTGAAGTATGCCTCCGGGTTCTCTATTCCCCTTTGGAACATGATAATCTACAACCTCATTTAAGATTTTGCTTGGGCCAACAAAACACACAGATACACAGTCACACACATACACACACACACACACACACACACACACACAGAGAGAGAGAGAGAGAGAGAGAGAGAGAGAGAGAGAGAGAGAGAGAGAGGCAAAATGAATTAAAAAAAAAAAAGTTAAAGCATGCCAGGTGCTGGTGGGGCACACCTTTAATACCAGCACTTGGGAGGCAGAGGCAGACAGATTTCTGTGAGTTCAAGGCCAGCCTGGTCTACAGAGTGAGTTCCATGACAACCAGGGCTATACAGAGAAACCCTGTCTCGAAAACAAAACAAACAAACAAAAAAACCCAAAACAAAACAAAACAAAAAAAAAAGTCAAAGCATTTATCTTTCTTTGAGACAGTATCTTGTCAGGTAGTTCATGCTGGCCTCAAACTCCTGATTCTCTTGCATCTGCCCGGAGTCCTAGGATGACAACTGATTAACACTGCCCAGGGCATTAAAGTGTGTCTGTGGCAGTTACGTGCCATGGAAAATCATCTGAAGTGCTAGGGATAAACCTCAAGGCCCTATAGATGTTAGGCAAGTGTTCTCTATTGCTGAGCTACGTTCTTAGGGCACAAGACAAGGTCTGTCTGTAGGTCTCTTCAGCCTGTGCTGGCCTCTCAGTAGCGTATGTCTTCTATGAATCTGGTGTCCAAACACGCTCTCCATCCCCCATGGACTCCTGAAGCCCATACTTGATTTTTGACACTCATCTCTTTCATTAAGAGGCTTGGGGCAAGCTGTCAGTTTTGGAAACATTGTATCCCATTCATGCAACAGTGTTTACATATGGAGGATGTTTGTTACTTTCTACAATGAAGTTCTCACAGTTTGTAGTTGCTGTAAGAGCGGCTCTGCAGACATGATAGCTCCAGGGCGTGGCATTCTTCATCCACAGGTTGGGACAATAACTACAGTGCATGGTTTCTGTTTACTTAAAGCTACACAGACACTCAGGTGTTAACCCTGAACTGTAGGCAGTGTTAACCCTGAACTGTAGGCGGGGCTCAGTTCCAGGAAGGGTTTAAACTCCTTCTTCACTCACTCTGAAAATACTGCAGTCAAACAGCCACTGACTTGAACATTCTATTAGCACCACTCACCTCTGCTTTCTCTGCGAGGCAGTCAAGCTGTCCTCTTTCCTTTTTCCTTTGCTAATTTCCTGGGTCTTTTTCATGTTTTTCTGTCGGGCAATTTCTCTTTGATTTCCACCTACAATGATAAACAGTCATGCTCTTTTTCCACCCTCAACAATATGAACACTTAACAGTAAGGAGTCCTTCGTTATACAAGCCCTAAAGTTTTATTTTTATCAGTAAGAAAGCAGAGTATTGCTTAGTTATTCCCAGATTGACAAGGGGGTAGTTTAGGAAGAAACACTCGAGAAGTTAAGTATATTATCACATCAGCATAGGTGTCAACTAGCCGACTTTGAGCCCAGCACTAGGGAGGCAGAGGCAGGCAAGATCTTTGAATTTGAGGTCAGTCTACATACCGAGTTCCAGGACAGCTAGGGGTACACAACAAAACCCTTCTCGAACACCAAAACAAATATATATACATATATACATATATATATACATATACATATATATATATATATATATCCCAGTGGTTGTGTACACAGGGCTCACTAGTTCTGGCTTTGATAGGTGTGTGAAGATCCAGCCCCCATCAGTTTGCCTGTTAAAGCCAGCAGAGGCTGAGCTCAAGAAACGGGTACCTTCGAGGACAAAAGAGCTGGAGGGTACCCTGGGCTTTCCGACCTCAGGCGCCCGCTACCCCTCGGCGGACTGGTCCCGCTGGGCAGTCGCCCACGCTCCCGGTGGGCGCGGTCCTCACGCACACCCGCACCTGGGAGGCCGGCACCTGTCCCACCAGGAACCGGCGTCCCGCCCGCTACAAGCGCGAGGTGGCGTGTGTGTCCCTTCCTCCTCCCAGCCAGCTCCCGCTCCACCCCCGACCGCTCGGCGCCTTCCCTCCCCGAGCCCCCGCGTCTTCCCAACCGCCCGCACACTCACGGGCCATGCTGACCACCGGCCGGAGACTGGAAGACAGCGACTTGGAGAAGCAACGGCGGCTTGCACGCTCCGCAGCGGTCGCCGCCCGGTGCTGAGGAAGGCTGAGCCCCGCGAGGGCCCTCGGTGTGGCGACGCCTCGCTCAGCCAGCCAGCCGCCCCGCCCACCGACCCACAACAGCCGCGGCGTGGCCGGTGAGCCACTGCGCGTGCGCGGTCCCCGCGCCCCGCCACTCCGCGCGTCCCTTGTCCGCGAGGCGTCCGCGCGCGCACTCGCCTCCTTACCAAGCAGCATCCCCGAAGGTGGGCTTTAGGTTCCTCATCTGGCAGAAAAGACCTAGCAAGGACAGAAGGGTGGGTTTCGAGCGGGCTCCAAGCCTGCTCTTTGCACATTTCTCCCGGTGCCCTCCGGATGGGCAGAACTTTAGCTCTAAGCTCAGGTTCTGTGGTTGAACGGAATCCAAAATAACCCAGAATAACTTTATAACCTACAGAAGAGCTGAAACAAGTCAAAATGCTTGCATAGGGCTGAGGGGCGTGGCTCATGGGGGAGGGGGATGCTTGCCTATCTTGAGGGACACCCTGAGTTCCATCCCCTCCCTGGGTTCCATTTCTTGAACTGAGACTTACTTTCTTGCCTGTCCACTATTACAAACCGAGATAGTCTGGACACCGAATTTGCCTGGGTATTTTTAAAAGTTTTATTGTGGAATATTTTTAAAACATAACAAAAGTATAGATGATGCTACTGCGTACGCCATCTGTACGTGTTAACGTGACCTTTACAATTCTTAATGTATAGAATCAACTAGTTTAGAGAGAAAGCATCAAGAGACGGAATGACTGGATTGGAAGTGCAGTCCTAATAGAAACAAATGTATAAAAGTTGGGGTCATAGACAGATGCATTTAGCACTTAAAACGAGCAGAATGCATAGAAACAAACACTTATCTAGGACTAATTGGCTATTCTGGGTCTTTTGTTGTTCCATATCAAATTGAGGTTTTTCTTTCTATTTATGTGAAGAATGAGATGAGGATGTTGATTGTGATTTCATTGAATCAGTAAATTGTTTTGGTAGGAAGGTCTTTTTTCACAATATTAATTCTACCAAAAGTCGGGCGTGGTGGCACATGCCTTTAATCCCAGCACTCGGGAGGCAGAGGCAGGCGGATTTCTGAGTTCGAGGCCAGCCTGGTCTACAAAGTGAGTTCCAGGACAGCCAGTGCTATACAGAGAAACCCTGTCTCGAAAACAAAAACAAAAAACAACAACAACAAAAAAAATCTACCAAGCTATATGCTTGGGAGGTCTTCAAATTCTAGTATGTTTCTTAATCTCTTTCTTGACACATTTAAAGCTTTCATTGTAGAGGTCTTTTTGCCTCTTTTGTTATGTATGTTCTAAATGTTTTATTTTATTTGAAAAACTGGGAAAAGGAGTGTGTCCATGATCTCTTTCTCAGCATGCTTGTTACTCATATGTATTAAGACTGGTAAATTTTATAAGTCAATTATGTATCATAACACTTTGCTGAAATTATACAAAATTTCTATAATTTTTTTCTAGTCAAATTTTGGGAACATTGGGTATAATATAATCTTCAATTGAAAACAAAAGTTTTTTTTATATGTATAAAATATGTTTACATGTATAGGTGTTTTGACTGAATGTATGCCTGAAATTATATTTTTCTGAGTTATCAAGTTACAAGGATGTATACCATGCACACAGAATACATTGAGAGTTTCTGCCAGAGGACCAAGAGTGTGCCTTGCGTTTCAAGGAATAGGCAGATGAGTCTTGGCGAATTCCTAGCCTACACACCAAGCAGAGTTCCAGGACAGTCAAGGCAACTTAATGAGATCCCGACTGTCTTCAGAGACCCTGAAGGACATGGCAAACACTAGAGAAAACTAGACTATTGTTTGCTTATTTATCGTGTGTGTGCGCGCGTGTGTGCATGTGTGTGTGTGCGCGCGCGTGTGTGTGTGTGTGTGTGTGTGTGTGTGTGTGTGTGTATTGGCTCCCTGGAGCTGGACTGGGAGGCATTTGTGAACTAGCTGCCGTGGTTACTGGGATGCAAATTCTGGTCCTCAAGATGGAGCAGCAAGTGCTTAACTAATGAACCATCTCCCCAGCCTCCAAATTGTAGAATTGTAAAATTACTGATGCTGCTAACAACTTACTTCACAAACTTGTGTAACACCTGCCTTGTGATATATTTAAGTAAAAGTAAAAGTTACTTTGTTGGAAGAGCTGGAGAAATGACTCAGCAGTAAAGAGCAATTGTTATTCAGCACCTACATAGTGGCTCACAACCATCCATAACATCAGTACAGGGGAATCTGATGCTGGCTTCTCACCGTCCTAAGGCCCCCACCGCCAGGCATGTGCATGGTGCACATGCATACATGCAAACTTACTCATACATATAAAATAAATACATCTATAAAACATAATAAAATGTTTATAAAATAAATTTGTTTGCTTTATTCCTTTACTAGTGGGGAATTAAATCTTAATCATTTTGATTTTCTTATCTACAAAGTTGTGACATCTTGGATTCTTAGGTGGAACATAGGATTATGAAAAGGCCTTGCATTAGAGCTTGCTGTAGAAAGCTGTATGTTCTAGCAGTGACTACAAGATACTTTGAGGTATCTTTAGCATGGTATTATTTCTCAAGTACTTATTTATTAATGAAGTCTTGATCTGTAACTTTAGCTGGCTTGGAACTGGCTATTCAGAACAGGCTATTTTCAAACTCATGTAATTCCCGTGTCTCAGCCTTGGCCTCTAGAGTGATGAGATTACAAGCATGTGCTATTACTCCTGGCATTTTGAGATGCCATGAGCATCTTCATCTATTTGATGCTCAGTACTAAACTGCACTCCCACCCTCTTCAGGTTTCCTGCACTTGTGCACTTGTGTTCTCTCTCTCTCTCTCTCTCTCCTTCCCTGTCCTTCTCCCTCTTTCCTCTGTATATGTGTGTGTGTGTGTGTGTGTGTGTGTGTGTGTGAGAGAGAGAGAGAGAGAGAGAGAGAGAGAGAGAGAGA
>NC_034600.1:31185533-31197043 GCF_900095145.1 Mus pahari | reverse complement strand
TCTCTCTGTGTGTGTGTGTGTGTGTGTGTGTGTGTGTGTGTGTGTCTGTCTGTCTGTCTGCCCGCCCGCCTGCCTGCCTGCCTGCCTCTCTGAAAGGGTTTCATGTTGCACAGGCTGGTTTGGAATTTGATACCTATTTTTCTTGTCAAGTTGCCCTACAGCCAGTACCTCAGGACTCTTCTATCACCCTTGAAATCTCATCATATTTAATATATTCTTGTTGATGTTGTTCATTTACTTTGTGTTTTCTCCTCTGTAATATACAATGTCTTATTTATTGCTCCGTTGCTATCTCTGGAAGCATATCAAGAATACTCACATTAGTGTGCAAAATTTGGAGTATAATTATTATTTTTTAAAGACCCTTTTTTAAAAAGATTTTATTTATTATTATACATAAGTACACTGTAGCTGTCTTCAGACGCGCCGGAAGAGGGCATCAGGTCTCATTATGGGTGGTTGTGAGCCACCATGTGGTTGCTGGGATTTGAACTCATGACCTTTGGAAAATCAGTCAGTGCTCTTAACCGCTGAGCCATCTCTCCAGCCCCGAGTATAATTATTTTTGACAGGCAATACGGTTTTTATTGTAAAGTGTACAAAAGCCCATATAGTGGATGTCTTCTTCCTGTGAAGTGTTTCACGGCTTCTCTTTGCAATTTCCTCATATGGAATTTCAACTTTTTTTTTTTTAACTCAATTTAAAATTTCTTGGCGGAGGTTGGACAGATAGCTCAGTCCTAGTTTGGTTCCCAGCACCAGCATCAGGAGTCTGACAACTACCTGTAACTTTTTGGCCTCCCACAAACTCGCTCCCTCCATACTCATAGTTAAAACTTTTTTTTCCTAGTAGGGTAGGGTAGCCCATACATGCCTGTAATCTCAACATTGAGCCTGTGCCGGTAGGAGGATCAAGAGTTGAAGGCCAGCCTTGGCTATAAGAGGCCCTCTCTCAAAAACCCTAAAACAAACAGGTTCTATGCTCTGGGGATGCACTGGTGCTAAGGCACTACTCTCATACTATTTTATCTTATTGTATTTTTGCGGTAAGTCTTGTTCGATAGTCCAGGGCTCGGAACTTGTGACCTCTTTATTTCCGTCTCTCCAGTGCTGGGATTGCAGCAAGATGCTCTGCATTCTTGCACACTTTGACTCTTCTCGAAAACTCCTTAATAGTTCAGAAAAGATTCAGTTAAGTAGATTGGGAATGGGAGTTCCGTGGCCGCGTGCATGCCAAGTATGCAGGGATTGTGAGGGGTCCTGGGTTCAAACCCTAGCACCACGGGGGAGAAATTAAAAGTTTGAGCCGGGTGGGCAGTGGTGGTACACACCTTTAATCCCAGCACTTGGGAGGCAGAGGCAGGCGGATTTCTGAGTTCGAGGCCAGCCTGGTCTACAGAGTGAGTTTCAGGACAGCCAGGGCTACAAAGAGAAACCCTGTCTCGAAAACAAAACAAAAAAAAAGTTTGAGGCGGAGGATTCAGCTGCTTCCGCTCTCTCTTTTCAACAACTCCCGAGGTCTTACAAAGGAAAGAATATCTGTCTCCAAATTAAAAAAAAAAAAAATCTCTGGTTCACAGGTAACCGAAGCTACAGAGCGTTGCAGTTGCTATGGCTCCCGGCGCCCGGAGTCTGACGTCATCATCGGCGCCGAATGATTACGCATTGCTTCCGGCGCCTTTCGGGAGCCGGGACGCGGGGAGGAGAAACTTAGCTTCTAGTGTGGCAGGGTCATGAAGAGGAGGCGGTGGCGGGAGAGCGGAGGAGGCGGAGGGGGCGCAAAACTGCGGTAGCCAGCGCTGGGCTGGTGGTTGTGGACGCGTGGGAGGGCGAGAGTGCCAGCCCGCGGGCAGCGGCCGGGGCTCTGGGCTGAGCGCGGCCGTGGAGCCGCCGCTCTCGGCCCCCTGGCTCCGCCATGTTCCGCAGGGCACGCCTTAGCGTGAAGCCGAATGTCAGGCCTGGTGTAGGGACCAGGGGCTCCGCCGCTCCCAATCCCCAGCGTGGACCAGAGGCTCCCAGGCCTCCGGAGCCTGCCACCGAGTCAGCTCCGAAGCCAGCGGAGCCCACAGACGCGCCTGCAGTGGATTCCGGGGGAGCAGAACCCCAGGAACAGGCTCCCGGGAGCAGGTAAGGTCTTCCGTGAAGCCGAGCTGTTGGATTTTTACCACGGAGTACCTCTCCTGCAACAAGCCTTTGACTTGAGCTGGATGAAACCACTTCTAGTTGTGGTCTTATTCCGTGATCAGAGCGTGAGACTACTATGATCCTGTCACGATCTTAAGATTCCCGAGGAGACAGTGTCTTACAGGGATGGGAATCCAGGCTTAAAGATTTTGAAGACAAGAATATAGACGCACCATCACTTGGAAATTTAATTAATTGTCCTGGAGTACTTTACACTGAAAGCACTTTGGGATTTTCATTTTGTGAACATTTATTTTTTTAAAAGGAAAGCACCAATGCAGATTGATTTTTTTTTTTTTTTCCTTCCTCCCTCCACGCGGTGATGCGGTTGAACCTAGGGCCCCATGGAGTGTTAGGCAAACGCCCTGCCCCTGAGCCACTCCCGAAGCATTTGTCAAAGGGAAGAGGCTTAGGTTTCTTATTTTGGTTCCAGCGCGTACTTCTTTATTGTTACTACGTTTCCTGAATCCAGACGCCAGGCTTTAGTGACAAATCCCACATTTGAATTTAGGACGCTCCTCCTTAGCCTAACAACTTTAAGTAGGTTGTTCTCAGAGAAAATTTGTTCCTGGTGTGAAGTTAGTACCTCCTTTAGAACAACATTGTGAGATCAGATATGATTACATAGACTGCCCTCTGCACGCCACATGGCAGAATAGTTCCCCCAAATTTACTAGTTTCCAAAAAAGGTGATGAGAGCCGGTGATAGCGTCACAACTTTAGTCCTAGCAATAGGGAGTCAGAGCCCCGTAGTGAGACCCCGTCTCAAAAAACAAAACAGTGGAGAAAAGGTGATGGTACAAATTAAACATGTGACGGGTTAATACGGTGACTGTAGTGTTTTATAATATACAGAGGAAGAAGCCAGTAAGTAATCACATTAAGTGACAGGGGAGATGGTACAAACTATGTTTGCATAGTAACAGCATTTCTTCTGTCAGAGTTTGTGCTGTGGGTTATTTTGGCATTCCTACTATGCACCATGATTTCAACATTCTTTTTTTACTTGGATCTGTTTGAAAATTTTCTGTTTAGAATAGAAATACCAATATTGGTCACTGTTCCAAGGAGTTTGGAAATTTTTGTTAACTATGTAGCAGTGCATAACGATTGATATTTTATAAATTCCCATAGGCCATAGTCCTGAGACATGCTCTAGAATATTTTAGTTGACAATTAAGAGTACATCATATACTACGCATATAAACTATATGCGTGAATGTGTATATACACACATATAGTTTGTCTGTTTGTGGGGGGGGGGGACAAGATTTAACTATGTAGCTTTGAATTTCCTGGAACTCTATTACTTCCTGAGTGCTGGCATTAAAAGCATGAGCCGCCAGGCCCGGAAGGTTTGTTGTTGTTGTTGTTTTTAAGGTAGAGTCTCATCTAGCTCAGGTTGGCCTTATCTTCCTGCTTTACCTTCTGAAGGCTGAGGTTTCAGCTATGTGCCATTATGCCTGGCTTAGGTCGTGTTGGGATGAAAACCAGGGCTCTGCGTGCTGTTCAGGCTCTCTGCCAGCTTAACTACATCCCTGGTCCTTGTTCCTTATTTGATGAGAGCATTCGTTTTGCTAGTTGTAGAAACAACGGAGTATACATTTAACATATAAGATGCCAGGGATTTACGTGTTACATTCTAAGAGCTACAGTGGAGTGCTAGAGATTGAACCTCAGGGCCTTGAGCATGTTAGACTGAGTTTAATCTATCTTCAGCTTTAAGGAGAGAATTTAAAAGAGATCATTTTATATGTTAAAGCAGCTTCTGTTTTTATATGGAACTAATGATAAAATATGATAAAAGTACACTTAAATTAATTGATTCAGTTTCCTTTTAAAATAATCTATTATTGTTTTTGTTATTTTATGTGCATTGGTGTTTTTCCCGTATTTATGTCTGTGTGAGGGTATTGGGTACCCTGGAATTGGAATTACAAACAGAGTTGCTCTGCTGGTGTTGGGAATTGAACCTGGGTCCTCTGGAAGAGCAGCCAGTGCTCTTAACCACCGAATCATCTCTCTAGCCCCTACACTTCTTTTTAACATTAAATTTTCAACTGATACAAAGTAATTGTACATATTTATGGAGTACAATGTGTACAATGTGTTATTTCAGTATGTATTTACATTGTGTCATGGTAATGGTATCACTTTAAAAGTTTATTATTTCTTTGTATTAAGAGCATTCTAGATCATCATCATTATTATTATATATTTTGTTTGTTTTTTTTTTAATTTTATGTATATGAGTACACTGTTGCTGTCTTCAGACATTCCAGAAGAGGGCATCAGATCCCATTACAGATGGCTGTGAGACACCATGTAGTTGCTGGGATTTGAACTCAGGACCTCTGGAAGAACAGACGGTGCTCTTAACCACTGAGCCATCTCTCCAGCTCATTCTAGATTTTTTTAAATAAAGATTTATTTCTTTACTTTACATGTGTGAGCACACACTAGCTGTATAGATGGTTGTGAGCCTTCATGTGGTTGTTGGGAATTGAATTTTTTTAGGACCTCTGCTCGCTCTGGGCCCCACTTGGCCCCTTTTGCTCTGGTCAACACCGCTTGCTCAGTCCCTGCTTGCTCTGGCCCAAAGATTGATTGATTGATTGATTTTTGGTTTTTTGAGATAGGGTTTCTCTGTATAGCCCTGGCTGTCTTAACTTACTCTGTAGACCAGGCTGGCCTTGAACTCAGAAATCTGCCTGCCTCTGCCTCCCAAGTTTTGGGATTAAAGGCGTGTGCCACCACTGCCCAGTGATTTATTATTATGCATAAGTACATTGTAGCTGACTTCAAATGCACCAGAAGAGGGCATCAGATCTCATTAATGGTTGTTGTGAGCCACCAAGTGGTTGCTGGGATTTGAACTCAGGACCTTCGGACAAGCAGTTAGTGCTCTTAACCGCTGAGCCATTTTGCCAGCCCCTAGATCTTTTTTATAACTCTTGTGATAAAAAATATTGTCAATCAAGTTATCCTACCATAATATAGTGCATTATTAGAAATAAATGTTAACTATTCAGCTACATTCCTGTTCTCTTTTTCTTTTCCTTTTCTTGTCTGTCTGTTTTCTTTTCTTTTTTGAGGCAGGGTTTCACTGTGTAACTTTGGTGGTTCTGGGACTCTCTTTGTAGACCAGCTGGGCTCAGTCCTGTTTCTGCGTCCCCAGTGCTGTGACTAGAGGAATGCATCACTGTGCTGGGCTTTTTCTTACACTTTCTAAACGTTTTATGTATATGGGTGTTTTGCCTTTGTGTGTGTCAGTGCAACATATGCCTGGTGCCCATGGTAACTAAAAGAAGATTTTGGATCCCCTGGAACTAGAGATATAGATAGTTGTAAGCGGCTGTCTGGGTACTAGAAATTGAACCTAAGTTTTATGGTAGAGCAGCCAGTGCTCTTAACCTTGAGTTCATGACTCCAGCTCCATTTCTGAGCAATTTATATCTAATCTGTACCATAGCCAATATTTGATTTAAAGTGATAGATGCTTTGTTTGAGCTAGGGTCTCATGTAGCTTAAGTTAGCTTCAAACTCACTGTATTGCTGAGGGTGGTCTTGAACTTCTGATCCTTCTGCCTCCACTTCTGAGTATTGAGGTTACAGACACTTAGCAAAACAACAACAACAACACAATCCAGTCTTCTATCTAGTTATTAAAAATTGGCTTATTAAGCTTTGTTCTGTGACAATTTTGTTTTGGGGGGTTTTCTGTTTTTTGGTACTTCAAAGAATTCAGCATATTGTTAATGTTTTCTATTGTGCTTAGGAACTAAGTTTGAAAAAGAATAACAATTTTCCTTAGAATTTACATATACTGTATTGATAATTTGTTTAGCTTTAAAAAAAAAAGGATTCGTGTGTGTGTGTGTGTGTGTGTGTGTGTGTGTGTGAATACCACATGTGTGCAGGTGTCCATGGACCCAGAAAGTGTCAGATTTTTGGAGTCAGAGTTCCAGGTGTTTGTGAGCCACCTGATGTCAGTGCTGCGAAGTCTGAAAAGTAGAAGTGCTCCCAAGTCCAGAGCCACCTCTCTAGTCTCTGTTTGTTTGTTTTGAGACAGTCCTACCTAGTAGGTAGCTCAAGCTGGTTGGAGTTCACTGTGTAACCCAGACGAGCTTCAAACTCATGGCAGTCGGTCTCCCTCGGCCTCCACAGTGCTAGGACTGGAAGTATGAGCTACCACTTAAAGTTGAGAAAGTTTTAAAGAAGTGTTTATTGCATCTCTGTTGTAATCAATATAACAATGAAAAGTTACTGGTTTTTATGTTTGTTTTTCTTTTTGTTCAGTGAGACCTTGCTGTCTTAAAACTAATATATGAAAGAGATGAGTCATGATTTCTCCCTTTCTTTTTAATTCCAATAGTGATGAAAAGACTGGTGACAAAAATAATGCTGCAGAGTCCAGCACATTGTCCTCTGCTTCTTCACAGAGAAGAAAGCGAGTGTCAAGCACGTCTAGTCTTGTTCAGCCTCCTGGCAGTGCCCCCTCACAGAGTCGCCCCTTATCTACAGCTAATCATGATGCGCCACAGCCAAACCCTACTCCAGCTAAAGAGAAACAGCCGTGTTCAGACAGATACCGAATCTATAAAGCCCGCAAACTGAGGGAGATGTTGAAAGAGGAACTGAGAAAGGAAAAGGTAAGTGAGTGAACTGTAGTCCAGTCCATCCCCCTGACCCAGCCTTGCTATAGTCCAGTCCATCCCCCTGACCCAGCCTTGCTATAGTCCAGTCCATCCCCCTGACCCAACCTTCCTATAGTCCAGCCTTTCCGTAGTCCAGTTGTATGTTTGAGTTTAGTGCATCTGAAGTTAATCTGTTTATAAAATCTCTGTATATAGAAACAATGGAAAAACAAATTTTCTACAAATGAAAGCCAGGGACCACCAGATCGTTCAAAAATGACTATGAGAGACTTCATATATTACCTTCCAGATAACAATCCAATGACGTAAGTAAAGTTCATTTATGCTTTGTTTCATTGGGTATGTAATGATGTCACTTTTAGAGTACAGTTTCATGTTGTTCAGAAGCTTGTTGAATAATTCATAGCATTTGTATTATCTTTTAAAGATAAAGTTGCTAACAAAATAAGTATGGATACATTTGGGTCTAAGCCTATGCAAGTAACTGCTCTCTGGGATGATAATGGTGTCCTTTATCTCCTAGAATTAAAGGCTTCTTGTTTTAGTTATTGGGCGGTAGTGTAATTTCTATTTCTTATGTATTATAATGTGATATAAAGGAATATAGTTTTTATGCCCTATTTCTTTGGTAATCGTGTAGTTTGGATCACAAGTGCTTCATGAACAAAGCTTTAATTCTTTAACGTTAGCCTGAGGTGGAAGGCAGACATCATAATTCTGTTTTTGGTGGTGTCGTAGGTGGCCTTAGCATGCATAGTCTTCAGGATAGGCCTCTTTTGCATTCACCAGGTCTTTGGCCATGTTGAAGAAGGTCTGGAGATGAGCCACCTAGCTTGCTTCATTTCCCAAGGCTACCAGTCTCTCTTCATTAAGGAGTTAGTGGGGGAAAAGTATTTATTTAGGGCCCAGCAGGTTATTGGTTCTTGATGAGTTTTTGACTAAAAAATTCTTCCTATTATTTGTTTTTGGCTGGTGTGTGCTGGGAATCAAGCTCGTTTTCAGCCTCCACTGAGCTAATTCTCACTGGCTAGGCATGACTAAAAAATGATTGTTGAACATTACTAATTAAGTGCTATAGTATATTATATGAAAAATGGTGGCTAAGAGAGTTTTTTTCTGATTATGATGAAAATTGCTAAAATATTAATTTATTAAAATGTATGCTTTTATTTGTACTTAACAGTTCTTCAGTGGAACAAGAAAAGAAACCTGAGAAATCCTTGACTCCCACCCCAACGAGAGAGTGAGCATCTTATCATTCCCTGTTTAGTGTGTGCTTCCTGTTGTTGCTGTGTACCACATCAGGTCCACGGGTGCCCACCACTGACTTACCCCCAGCCTTGGACACACTGAAAGTGAAATCTAAGGGTTCTTTGATTTTTCCTTTTCTTTCTGTTCTGGCCTGTTTTTTGTGCATGTGTATGTGTTTGGTGTGCATGTGTGTCTTGTATGGGCGTGTGTTGTGTTCTTCAGTTGTGCTTCACTTTATGTAATAATGCAAGGTTTCTTGTTGATTTTTGTCTGTCTAGTCAGCTTGCCTCTGAAATCCCTTGTCTATGCTTTTTGAGTGCTGGCTGCTAAGCCTACCTATCTTTTATATGGGTTTTAAGGATCCAAACTCCATTCCTCACACTTGGTGGGTGAGTACTTTATCCACTGAACACCCTCCTACCCCCAACCCTCAAATGGAGCTTTTTGTACATGGGAGTGTCATAGCTTATGGAGGGTCATAGGACACATAGCCTAAGAGTCAGTTCTCTTCCAACATGTGGGTTCCATGTATTGAACACAGGTGTCAGGCCTTTCTTTACCCGCTGAGCCATCTCACTGGCCTCATGAGTTTTAAATTAAAGATACTCAAATTGAAGTTTTGTTTTATTTTGAGACAGGCTTTGGCTGGTCTAGAACTTGCCATGTAGATCAGTCTGGACCTTCAAGTTACAGAGATTAGTCTCCTCTGGCTTTTAGTATTAGGATTAAATGTGCTAGGCAAATTAGGAGTTGTTGTCAAACACAGTAGCTTTGCGTGGTAAAAAAATTAAAAGGAACAAAGGGAATATTGAAAAAGTCTTTCCACCTTTGTTTCTTTGTGGTTTAAAAGTCTGTGGTTCCCAACCCTCCACCCCACCCCACTAAGCAACAAATGTTACCAGTTAAAACACTTTTTTTATTACATATATTCATTGTGCGTATGCAGTGTGTATTTGTGTGTATGTGGGCACATGCATGCCATGGTGAGAATATGGAGGTGAAGAGACAGTTTGTGGCAGTCAGTGTGCATTCTGGAGATTGCACACTGCTACTGCTGTACATTCAGGTTGTCAGACTTTGTGGCAAGAGCCATCTCACTTGCTCACCAATATTTAAATATAGCATTTCAGATTTATAATGTATGTGTGCTTCAATAAGGTATTATCAGCCAGTGTAGTAGAAGGAAAAAGAAAGATTTGAAATCTTTTTTTTTTTTTAATAGTTATAATTGGATGGGAGCAAGAGGTTCTGATGGACTTTTGCTGTTGGCTGACTACCTGAGGGCTGGATGTGGGTGTGCATCTGTGTAATCCCAGCAATTGAGAGGCTGAACTTGAGGCTAGCATGAGCCTACAGAATGAGTGCCTAGCTATTTTGAGCTTCATAGCAAGAGCCTGCCTCATAGATCTAAGAAAATAAAACAAAACTAAAAAAAGATATTCTAGTATACATATTTCAGAAAGCTAGATATTGAGCTGGGCAGTGGTGGGGCAGGCCTTTAATCCCAGCNCTNGGGAGGCAGAGGCAGGNGGATTTCTGAGTTTGAGGCCAGCCTGGTCTACAAAGTGAGTTCCAGGACAGCCAGGGCTACACGGAGAAACCCTGTCTCGAAAAACCAAAAAANAAAAAAAAAAAAAAACCTTGTCAGTGCTGTTGCTGAGTGAGGTTCTTGCCGCTGAGCTGCCCTTCAGACCTCTGTCGTCATGGCCTGCAGACCTAGAAGCTCACCCCGTTATGGGAGTCGGTGCGAGCCCGCGGGATCAGCCCCTGCGAGATGGAGTCTTGGACAGAAGGGACCGGAAGCCCGAGGACTCTCAGGAAGGCAAGCTCCAGACTGCGGACTGCCGACCTGAAAGCTTTATAACTCCTGAAGGGCATAAGCACCGTTCTAGATATTCTGACTGGGCAAGTGCAGGTGGAGAAGATGAAATGAGGACCAGAGTTAACAAAGAGATTGCAAGGTACGAAAGAAAACTACTCATAAATGACTTTGGAAGAGAGAGAAGATTGTCATCAGGAAGTTCTGATTCAAAGGAGTCTATGTGTTCAGTGCCTGCTGATGTGGAGACGGATGAAAGTGTCTTCCATGAGAAGGCAGAAGCAGATCAACTATGGGAAGAACACTACTGCCTATAACAATACATTAAGGAGAGCGCCAGACACCTGCGACAGCCTGGAATCCATCCCAGGACTCCCAACAAATTTAAGAAGTATAGCTGGTAGTCATGGGACCAACAGATTAAACTCTGGAAGGTGGCTTTGCAGTTTTGGGATCCTCCTGCTGAAAAAGGATGTGATATGCAAGAAATACAACCTGTAGATCTTGGGGAAATGGAGACAGAATTCACAGAAAGCAACTCTGCCAAGTGGAGGATGAGTTTGATTTGGAAGCTTGTGTAACTGAACCTTTGAAGAACTTCTCTGCCATGAGTTAACTGACACCTGGTGCTTACTCTGAGAAGTACTTGGCTCTGCCTGGCCACCTAGAAGGCCTGAGTTGCTGTGAATTTGTATTTGTTGTCTCTGTTAAGAGTTTATTTTCAGCCAGGCAGTGGTGGCGCATGCCTTTAATCCCAGCACTTGGGAGGCAGAGGAAGGCGGATTTGTGATTTCTGAGTTTAAGGCCAGCCTGGTCTACAGAGTGAGTTCCAGGACAGCCAGGACTACATGGAGAAACGCTGTCTCGAAAAAAAAAGAAAAAAAAAAGAGTTTATTTTCTTGTGATAAATTGTTTTTCTTGCCTTATTTTTATGTATGGTGAATGTGTTATGCATGTTTTAAATTGTAAATGAAGCTAAATCCAGTGAAGACTTAGCCCTATTATCTTTCTGCCCCCCAAGTTAGACACAGAATTCTTGTGGTTTTCCACAAGAACTTGAGGCATCAGTTGCCACTCTTCAAATGGGTTGGTAGTGGATTTTAACCATGTATCTATGGGACCAATTTAGAATCAGCTGCCTTTCAGGTAACTGATAAAGAATTCTCAGTCAGGCAGCTGCAATGATGCTGCAAAAACTAATTTTCTGGTCTTTTATCCAGAATGAATAGTTTATGAATGTAGTTTTCCCTCATACAGAGCTCTAAAGAAAGAATGTTAAGCTATTATATTAATGACTTTATGTAAATTATATAGTTTTAATTTGGAACTTGAAATAGCATTAGTGTGAGATGAGTGTCTTAGCACATGCTCTGTGAGAGTTGAGGCAGAAGAGAGGGATTTAGAAATAATTTCTTGGGGGCTGGTGAGATGGCTCAGTGGGTAAGAGCACCCAACTGCTCTTCCGAAGGCCAGAGTTCAAATCCCAGCAACCACATGGTGGCTCATAACCATCCCTAACAAGATCTGACGCCCTCTTCTGGAGTGTCTGAAGACAGCTACAGTGTACTTACATATAATAAATAAATAAATCTTTAAAA
>NC_034600.1:31171415-31185528 GCF_900095145.1 Mus pahari | reverse complement strand
TTGTAAACTTGTCAATATTTGCATTTCTATTGCTTTTGTATGGAATGATAATTGCAAAAATCAAGACCCTTTAACTGATTTGTTAAAAAGAAAAGTAGATATTGTATGTTTTTATCATAAAGCATTGAGAAAAGTTTGACAAGATAGAAATGTTTACCTAAGTTAAACATCATACTATATTTTCATCAATTGAAATATCATAGTATTATTGCTTTCTACAGTTTTCATGTGTTTCTGTATGAGTTAAGAGATGGTTCAGCAGTTAAGAGAACCTGGATTGGATTGCTAGTATCACATGGTAGCTCACAACCATATGAATCCAGTTCCTCTAGCCTTCCCATAGCACTATGCTGCACAAGTACACTGCAGGCAAAAGTCAACACATAAAATAATAAAGATAAAAACAGCTTCCAAAAAGATAGACAAAGAAAAATTTTACTTGGCTTTAAGTTCTATTCTTTTTGTTCCGTAGTCCAGAGGGAAGGTTCTCTTAAGTTTTAGGTGAGCCTCACACTGTTAACCCATAGGACTATTCTGAAATAAAGTTATCAGGAAGGAAGTGGTGAGGGTTTTTGTTAATTCTGTTGTAACTGGTTTACTTGATACTTTATTGAGGTAAAAAGATAGCATTTATTTATTTATTTTTGTTATTGGCCTCAAACCCAAGGTATACTATAAACCACTGAGTTATATGGCTGGTACCACTGGTTTATTTTAAAAGAGAGTAAACATTTCTTACTGTTTTTTAAATTTTTTAAAGATTTATTTATTATTATATGTAAGTACACTGTAGTTGTCTTTAGACATACCAGAAGAAGGTGTCAGATCTCATTACAGATGGTTGTGAGCCACCATGTGGTTGCTGGGATTTGAACTCAGGACCTTTGGAAGAGCAGTCAGTGCTCTTAACTGCAGAGCCATTTCACCAGCTGCTCTTATTGTTATTTCTAAAGATTCCTTATTGTATGTTACCAAATTAGCCAGGTGGTGGTGGTACATGCCTTTAATCTCAGCACTCAAGATGCAGAGACAGGAGGAAGGCAGGAAGGTTTCCGTTAGTTCGAGGCCAGCCTGGTTTACAGAAAGAGTTCCAGGACAGCCAGGGCTATAATAGTGAATCCCTGTCTCGGAAAAAAAAGTTACCAAATAATAGAAAGAAATCTTATCCCCTTCGCCTCTCCAGTGTATCCATCCATCCATCCATCCATCCATCCATCCATCCATCCATCCATCCATTCATCCATTTATTTATTTTGAGTCAGAGTCTTAAGGTAAAGTTCATAGTGACCTAGAACTCTTGGTTCTTTGCTTCATTGGTCTCCTTAGAGCCAAGATTACCTTGTGTTTCACTATGCCTGGCAGGGTAACTGTGTCATGTGGTATTTTCAGTTAAGTTTAGAGAAAGTTTGAAATGGCTGCATGTTGGTTTTCTTTAGTAACTTGTTTTGAGTTCATACTATTCAGGAAATACTGTTCTGTTGCTCAGGTAACTATGTTTCCATTTTAGTAGGCAAGAAAATCAGAGCACTCAAGATGCTAATGATAATGAAGAAGTGGAAGAGGAGGTGGATGATGGGCCACTTCTGGTTCCTCGAGTAAAAGTGGCAGAAGATGGTTCTATTATTTTAGATGAAGAAAGGTGAGTTAAGGAAATGGTGTAGGAAGGAGGGGAGGAGATAGGGGTAAAGAACAGAGAGATTCTGTTTCTGAATCTGTCAACAGAATGTTTTAACTAACTGCCACTGGATATGTTGATATCATGAATATTTAAAGCAGATAAATAGACTAAATTAATTTGCGATTTTAGCATGTTTGGATGAGATGCTGTCGCTCTCCTCTTGTCTGTCAACCTACCTTTGTTTACTCAGCACCCTATGGCTAAGCCAGTCCAGCTGCTGAACAGCTGTGTGCTGTTACCCACTGAGGATGGATTTCTAGGATTGATTCAGTCTTGAAGTTGATATTTAGATTTTTCATATTATTCATTAATTTTACTTTGTATGATTTTTCTTTGTTTTTATTATTTTTGTTTTTTAAGACTCTCACGGGCTGGTGAGATGGCTCAGTGGGTAAGAGCACCCGACTGCTCTTCCAAAGGTCCCGAGTTCAAATCCCAGCAACCACATGGTGGCTCACAACCATCCATAACAAGATCTGATGCCCTCTTCTGGAGTGTCTGAAGACAGCTACAGTGTACTTACATATAACAATAAATAAATCTTAAAAAAAAAAGACTCTCACTGTGTAGCCTTAGCTGGCCTGAGACTTGCTTTGTAGACCAGGTTGGCCTTGAACTGCTGACCAGTCTCTCCAGCTCCAAAGTGTATATTTTATATGGGATTGGGTAACAAAGAGAAATGAAAGGTTTTTGCGGTTTAGTTAGTAACAATGTATATAAATTTAAATTTGACTATAATATAAATGCAATGCTGATAAGTGTTTCTATGTGGTGGTGATTTTACATGTCAGTAATAGTTAAAGAGATATTGGCTCAGGAGGCATTTAGAAACCCACAGACCAAAACCAGGTGTGACGACACATGCCTGCAGTCTTAGCATTTGGGAAGTGGAGATAGTAATTCAAGACTGTTCTCAGGCGAGCCTGGACAGCATAAAGCCTGGTCTGAAAGACAGACAAAAAGGACCAAAGAACAGTTCTTCTTTTCGGTAGTCCAAAGGTATTTTGAAAATGCTATAACTGAAAATAGGTTGGCATTTATTTCTGTACTTTAAAATCACATTTGGAAACATATATATTTCTTTTTTCTTTTTTTTTTTTAAGATTCATTTACTTATTATATGTAAGTACACTGTAGCTGTTTTCAGACACACCAGAAGAGGGCATCAGATCTCATTACGGATGGTTGTGAGCCACCATGTGGTTGCTGGGATTTGAACTCAGGACCTTTGGAAGAGCAGTCAGTGCTCTTAACCGATGAGCCATCTCTCCAGCCCGGAAAAATACATATTTCAAATTTATTATCTTTTTTTTCAAATATATATTATATTTTCTGTATTAACTGCTGTGTAAATCTTAGAATGTAGTAATTAAATCTCATCTACTGTTTTTCATACTTGGTTTTTTAGTGTGACTATATTTGAAAATGTCTTCTTTCAGTTTAACTGTAGAAGTTTTGAGAACAAAAGGCCCCTGTGTTGTTGAGGAGAATGATCCTATATTTGAGCGTGGCTCCACAACTACTTACTCCAGCTTTAGGAAAAACTACTACTCAAAACCATGGTCCAATAAAGGTAACTAATTCTCATTAAAAGTCGGTTGATGCTCTTTTGGAATGAAATGAACTTTTATTTAAGCTTCTGACTTCTTGTAAATAAAATGTAAACTGTCACATTGGTTTCCACTCACCTTTATTGGTTCCCTTCCCCTTCCCTTGCTATATCTTTGACTTTTGATCATTTTGCCTGTAATCTTTTTCAGACAGAGAAACCACATATAAGTGAATAGTTGGCAGTGTTTCTGTGTGAGCAGTAACCTTTCTGCTAGTGGGTCATTGTGTTTGTAGGAGTTAATCATGGCAGTATTCGCCTTGCAGGTGCTGTTCCCGCAGCAGTCACAGGGCCTGCCTATAATGCAACACTGAGGAGTGTAGGCAGGGCAACGATGGAGTTTGAGGCCAGGCTGAATAAACACGACAACAACAGAGCACATAGGCATATTTCATGCTTTTCCTTACTACTTACCTTTTAGTATAAGAATGTTTTTTAAGTATGGCAGCATATAGGGCAAAAGGAAATTTTCTGTACTTCCTCCCTCCTCTGACTATTAACAACTTTTTTTTTTTTTTTAAAGGTAAATTCTGCCAGGCTTGTTACATTTTTCCCTCACTTCCTCTTTCCCTTTCCCAATGTTATAAAACACCAGGGCTCCTTTAGTTCAGTGAACATTTTTCCAAGTGCTTGTCTGTATGTCTGTCTCTTTCTCTCTTTCTCCTTCTCTCATTCTTTCTGCTACTCACTGAGTATTTTATTTATTTCTTATAGGTGTCCTAACACAAAAGCCCCATTAATTCATATCTTACCAATATACCAAAACTCCCAAAACCTACAAAGCAAAATTCAACATTATCCAGAAAGAAAGAAAAAAACCTGCCAAAACCTACCAAAGTGCACCCAAGTAAGAGCACACACATGTACACAGTGTGGGGTCCATTACTGAGATCTGCCTGGAGTGGTTGATATCCCAGTGTCATTCCAGTGGAGAAAACGGATTTTCCTTCTCCTAGCAAGTATAAATGACAGTTCTGTTGTTAACCTTTACCCAAGTAGCTATGTTTACATTGATTCATTTTTTTTTTAAATATAATAAGAAAAAGCAAAAACTTTCACATCAAAGTTGGACAAGACAGTCTTACAGAAGGAAAAGAGACCAAGAGTGGCCACAAGAATCAGAGACCCAGGAATCCCATGAAACCACTAGTCTCCAAGCTCTTAAGTGCAGAGGACCTGGTGCGGACCGGTGCAGGCCCTGCCATGCTGCTTCAGTCTCTGAGTTCACAGGAGCTGTGCTTAAGTTGGTTTAGAGGGCCTTGTTTTCTTGGTGTCCTCCATCCCCCCCACCCCCGGCTCTTACACTCTGCTTCCTCTTCCAAGGGGTTCCCTGAGCCCTGAGGGGAGATTTGATGGAGACCTCCCTTTTAGGGCTGAGTGTTCCAAGGTCTCTTACTCTGAATAATGTCTGGTTGTGAGTCTCTGTTTTTGTTCCCATCTGCTGCTGATGATGGCAGAGCAAAAAATGATCTATGAGTATAGTAGACTATCACTAGGAATCATCTGAGTACTACATTTATTTTTCCTTTAGAACAGTATTTGGTTTTGCCCTAGGTCCCTGGGCTATCTAGTCTCAGGTTCATGGCCATACAAGCAGTGCCAGATATGGATTCCATCTCTTGGAGTGGGCCTTAGGTCAGATCAGTTACTGCTTGGTTACTCTCTTCAAGTGCTTTTCAATGTGCTGTTGGTAGCTGTGGGAAGTTCTTCCAGGACTGGTTCTTCATTTCTGGCTAGCATTTCCATGGTTCCGTAAACTCTTTATTTTCAGAGACCTGTCTCGTTTGGTTTAATATCTGATTGGGTGGCCCTCTGTCTCAGCAGTTGCATGTGATGGTCAAGCTTGTGGGGCCACTATAGAATGGGCGTGCAAACTTTTTAGTTGTCTCCTGGGCCACCTCTTGACCCTCTTAGTCATCCCTGTGAGGTACAGAGCAGCAGTCGGGGTGGTCAGTCCAGACTACATCGGATGTGCTACATGGTATGAGGCACTACAGGAAATCTGGTCCTGTCAGGTGGGCTCACAAACTGTGACGCATTCCATGGTTGAGGCAGATCTCAGAGCTAGGAATTTGTACCACACCCGTCAGAAGTTCTGGACCTCTTAGCAGTTCTTGTTACTCTAGCCTCCTGAGTTCTGGGATGTGAAGTGTACCCCTGCAATTACCTGTGGAGATAGTTGTGTTTTACTGTGTTTGAGTTCCTTTTCAATGAAATTAAGTACTCTATAACTTACTTTAATTAAGTTTTTATATATAAAGTTTTTATGTATAGTTGTATATAACTAATTTGGGTTATTTTGTCTGAACAGAAAATTAATTTTCAGTTAATCTTTTATTTTTACAGAAACGGATATGTTTTTTTTAGCCATCAGCATGGTAGGAACTGACTTTTCTATGATTGGACAACTTTTTCCTCACAGAGCAAGGACAGAAATTAAGGTAAAGTTACATAACATTTATTGGTTAGAAAGGGTGAAAAAAATTACTAAGGTTTTTTTCTTTTAACTTAATTCACATTTGTTCTCTATTATGTTTGTGTTTGTGTGTGACACTGATTTTTGTATGATTTCTCAATTTTAGTATAGTTATATCTCTTGAACTTTTTATATGACTTTTAAAATGTATTTGAGAACTATTGATAAAGATACCAAAATTAAGAGTTAGTGAAAATAGAAGGAAAATGTATCAGAGTCCTTAAAGTTAGTGTAGCTTTATGATTATAAAGCATCTAAGCTTTTCTGGGATGATATGGAAAGTGCTGGCTAGAGTGTTGTTGTCTTAGTCTCTTCACTTTGTGAGTACCATTGTGAAAAGTGGAAGTGCTGTCGGGCATGGATGGCTGTGCCTGAGAGGAGGAGCTTAGAGGAGGAGCCTGGCGTATATGTGCTTTCTAGGAAGGAGTGTGTTTGGGTTCCCTCATACTGTGTTGCCATAGTGTATTCCTAGTTAACCATGAGAGAGTCTCCCAACCATATGTCTTTCCCTTAATTCTCCATCTCATCACGTTTGCCACATTAGTGAAAACAACCAATCAGGAAGATAAGAATTTGGGTGTCCTTAAAGTAGAGCAGACTAGATTGCCCAGGAGCATTTTGTAGCGGCTTCCTGTAGTGTGGTGTCATAGCCTCACTGGATTTCTGCAAGAGCCGAGGAGCCTGCTTGTTTGTTTGTATGTATGCATGTATTGAGACAGAATTTCTTGTTTTGTCGATCAGGCTGTCTCTCTTCAGACTCAGGGATTGACCTACTTCTGAGTGCTGGGATTGAAGGCATATTCCACCAGGCCTGGCTCCTGCTTGTATTCTTTATGTTCTAATGTTGATCTTGGTTAAAATCATCACTCTATTAAAGTTTTATGAAGGCTAAAATTTGATTAGAGGTAGAGCTCTCTGGTAATCTGATTGATTAATTAATAGTGTTTGTCACTGACTGACTTCTTTTAGAGAACATTTAGGTTCTTCCCTTCAAAGGTTAGTATAATCCCAGCAGGTCTTTGGGTAAAGTGTAGAAAAGCGAAAATGCTCTGTTTGTAAGATTAGTGAAGTACATCTTGCTGATTCCTGCATATTGAACTAATCTTCTATCCATAGAACCAATTCCATGTGGCTATACTATATTCCACTTATGTATTGCAGAGGTTTGCTAATTTTTTTTCCTTTTTAAAAAACCTTTACAAAATATTATAATTTTAAAGATTTATTTATGTTATGTATGTGGGTATACTGTCACTGTCTTCAGACACACCAGAAGAGGGCATCGAAACCCATTACAGATGGTTATGAACCACCATGTGGTTGCTGGGAATTGAACTCAGGACCTCTGGAAGAGTACTCAGTGCTCTTAACTCTGACCCATCTTTTCAGCCTTCAAAATTATTTTATGTGTATGGGTGTTTGCCTGTATGTATGCCTGTGTGCCTAGTATCTATGGAAACCAGAAGAGGGTATCAAGTCCCCTGGGACTGGAGTTAAGAGCCACCATGTGGATGGTGGAAATTGAATCCAGGGCCTCTGGAAGAGTAGCCAGTGCTGTTGATTCTTTGTCCATCTCCCCAGCCTCCATATTATATTTTTTGAGGAATATTTACCATTTCATTCATGAGGCATATTGGTTTGCGTTTTTCTTTTTTCTTTTTTTGACTGCTGGTACTGACTTTGTATTTTATCACTCTTTTATACCTCTGAGCCCTGTAATTGTCTTTCAAAGTTCTTGGCTCTTGATGGTGTTTGCTGAAATGAGCAGGGACGTGTACCTCTTTTAATTCTGCAACAGTTTAAGATTAGTATTGTTTCTTCTTTAATGTTTGATGGGACTTCCCAGTGAAGCAAGAATCTGATTTTTTTTTTATTTTTTAATGGTGAAAGTGTTTATATTATATATTAAAATTTTTCATACATAAGAGGTGTTCAGTATTTTAGTTTTAGTTAAGCCTGCAGTCCCTGTTTTTGAGGAGGCTGAGGCTCGAGGATCACTGCAGCCTAAGAATTTAAGCCAGGCTGAACAACACAGACCCTACACAGACCCGTTTTCCTCCACAAATATTGATTCCTGTGTGGCTGGGCAATGATGGTACATACCTTTAATCCCAGCACTTGGGAAACAGAGGCAGGGAAATCTCTGAGTTTGAGGCTGACCTGGTCCAGTATAGTGAGACTAGGACAGCTAGGGCCATTACGTAGAGAAACCATGTTTTTTTGGGGGGCGGGGGGGGGGCAGGAGGAGGAAAGGGAAGGGATTCTTGTGATAATTTTAATGCTAAGTTGGAGAAGTCATATCTATAAAACCTTTTTTACTGTTGTCGTATAACATCTGTAGGATTTGTAGTGATAACCCTCTTTGATTTCTTTTCTATTTCCTCTGCCACTGATCTATCTTCTTTAAATTTGTTTTTGTTTGGGGGGTTTTGAAAGAGTTTCATTTTGTAACTCAGCCTGGCTTCCAAAGTTGATCCTCCTTGCTTAGCTGATAATCCTTCTCTAAGGGTTTATAATTTTAAGAATATCCTTTATAATAAGGTAGATGCAGTGGTGCGTGCCTATCATTCTAGTATTCAAGAGGAGGCAGGAGAACAGTGAGCTTAAGACCTGCTTTGGGTGCATGAGATCCTGCCCTAAAAGACTACAAATAAAAAAAACTTAAAAAGCATGTCTGGGGTCATGACTTAGCTGTAAAGCCCATGTCTTTCAAGCATGGGAGTCTGAGTTTGAATCCTGAGCATCCATGTAGAATGTGGGCCATGGGGATACATGCCTGTAACCCCAAAACTCAAGAGGTACAGACAGAAAGATTAGTAGGGCTGCATGGTTATTTTTGAGTTGAATAGTGAATTTGAGGCCACACTAGAGTACATTAGTCCTTGTCTCAAAAAAACCTTCTATCTTATATAATATATATAGATAGATCAGTGCAGTTTTTTAAAACTTAATTTAATTAGAGATCATTAATGCTCCAACCTCTGTTCTAGCCCACTGAAGGAGAGAAAGATGGTTAATAAGAATAAAGGGGGTGTAATCTGTTTAGAAGTAGTTCTTTGGGGCGATTCCAATCTTTGTTGTCAAAATACTAACAGTCCAGGCTAAAATATCAGATGTGAATCAGTAGCAATAGTCCAGTCTAATTAGCAAACACTGAACACGAATCAGTAGCAGTGGCTTGATCCAGAGCAGTCTGTGAGACTTGGCCAAAAGGGCAAGAGACAGCCAGAATACCACAAGAAGATCTTTGATGCAGTTCTCTCTATGAAGTCAAAACAAGCGAAGAAAGCATTTCAAGGTGTACCAATGCCAGTGCATGGTTCACTGTCTGTAGGGTTCTACTTATACTCTTTCCAAACATCATTCACCCTTTCAACTGTCTGCTTCCGCAAAATATCTTTTCTGTGTCTGCTTTAAGAAAACATCCTCTCCAGTGTCTCCTTCAGCAAAACATCCTCCCATGTGACAGCTTCCTGAAAAGTATCACATGACACAACTGAGTCTCCAAAGAAACCAGAAATTTCTGCTTTATATTTGGAACTACATATAAATGAGATAAACTTGGGTTCAAATTTTTGCCTAATTATAGATTCCTCTATTACACTAGAAAAACATTTTGGAATAATAATGAAAATGTTCAATGTTCAACTGTAGATTTATCTTTTTGTGGAGGTCAACTGTTGTTTTTAATGATAATCCATTGAGCATGTGTGCATGTGTTTTTGAGTATGTGTATAATCCCACTTACTCCTGTGAGTATATGCAAATGCTTACTCATGTCCCTTGGTTCCTTTCACCTTTATATCAATTCTGGCTAGTGACGTGAAGCTGGCAGGCCTGGCCCATGGTGACTTTCTATGTGCCATAAATCTAGCTTCATTGTTTTATTTCTGTTGTTGATAGTAAAGATAAGATCAGGAAAATTTATATGAATCTTTCATCTTTATTATAAAAAAGTGGATAATATTTAGAGTATGTGTATGTGCCTATCTTTGAGTCTGTATGTATGTGGGGGGTGTGTACATGTTCATTTCAAGATCAGAAGGCAGCTTCTGGGTGTGTTAGTTCCTCCTTCCACCATGTGGGTTCTGAGGACCACATGAAGGTCGACCTTTACCTGCTGAGCCAGTTTCACGAGCTCCTCAGTCCTCATTCAATTTTTTTTAAAAGATCGATCAATCTATCTATCTATCTATCTATCTATCTATCTATCTATCTATCTATCTTTCTATCTATTTATTTTATGTATGTGAGTATGCTGTAGCTGTACAGATGGTTGGGAGCCTTCTTGTGGTTGTTGGGAATTGGATTTTAGGACCTCTGCTCGCTCTGGTCAATCCTGGTCACTCCAGTCGGCCCAGCTCACTCAGGTCTACTCCGCTTGCTCAGTCCCTGCTTGCTCTGGCCCAAAGATTTATTTATTATTATACATAAGTACACTGTAGCTGTCTTCAGACACACCAGAAGAGGGTGTCAGAGCTCATTACGGTGGCTGTGAGCCACCATAGGGTTGCTGGGATTTGAACTCAGGACCTACAGAAGAGCAGTCAGTGCTCTTACCTGCTGAGCCATCTCACCAGCCCCCTCATTAAATTTTTAAAAAATTATTTTATATATATGTGTTTTGTCTGTGTCTATGTATTTGTGTCATATGTGTGCAGTACCTGAGGAGTCCAGAGGAGGGCATTAATTCTCTGAATTAGAGTTATAGATGGTTGTGAGCTACTAAGTGGCTGCTAGATACTGAATATAGGTCCTTGGAAGAGCAGCCAGTGCTCTTACCCATTGAGCCATTTCTCTAACCCTCAGTCCTCATTTTTAAGTAACTGAAGCTTTAAGAAACTTAGCCTACATTTAATAGGGAATAGTATGTTTTATAGAGTTTCACATTAATGCTTACTAAATAGAAATAATCCTTGTTTAATGGCAGAATATTACTATAGATCTTTTTGTTGTTAACAGAATAAATTTAAACGTGAAGAAAAAACAAATGGATGGAGAATAGACAAAGCATTCCGTAAGTATTAAAGCATTCCTTCACAAAGTATGATTCATAGAGATTGAAAAATGACCAATGTCTTTGCTCTAGTATGTTTTAGATTCATTTTCATATTGTCATTAAAAATAAGAATGGAAGCCTTTTCTAGTTTGCTTTTTAAAGATAAGGTCTTGCTGTGTATTTCAGACCAGTCAGGAGCTGTTGATCTTCTTGCCCAGCCCCCAAGTACAAGCATTACACGTGTGCACTGCTGTGTCTGAGATTTTTGTTTGTTTGTTTGTATGTTTTGTTTTGTTTTTGAGACAGTGTCTCACTGTGTAGCTCTGCTGTTCTGGAACTATGTAGAACAGCCTGGCCTCAAACCACAGATTTGTATCTGAGTTTTTTATTTAACAGTATGAGTTTGGTAGTTGCTACAAATATTTAAGCAAAGAATTAGCCCAAATATCCAGAAGCTGGTAAGCTCTTGGATTTTTAGAGTAACTGATGATGAATAGTAGCTTTTTCAGAATTTTATTTTGTGTCCATTCATGTATGCATGTACATAAGTGTGTGAATCAGAGCACAACTTGTAGAAGTTGGCCTTCTTTCACGTGAGTCTTGGCTAAATTTAGGGTGCCAGGCTTGCTAATAAGTGCCTTTATGAACTGAGCCATCTCACTGGCCCCTGAGTGGTTATTTTTATTGGGAAGGAACTCTGTTCAAGAGATAGTTTATGGAGAATAGATTGCTGTAGCTGATTCCTTTTGTAGGCAGCCAGCCCGTCAGTGAGTCAGCAACATCTCTTACCTGTGTTTTCTGGCTGCTCTTGAAGATGTGTTGGTGAACTCGGCAGCTGAGAATCTGCTTGAACAGCCCTCAGTTTGAATGGGTGAGGGATATTGATTAGCAAATTTCAGGTAGTGATTGAGTTCTTAGGAAGAAGAAAAAGGAATTGGGCCTCAATGTTTATAGTGAAGTTCTTTATGAACAGGTAACATTTTAATTTAGGTCTGATTTAAAAGAACAGTAGGAAACTTCTAGTTTCTAAATAATACCTTCATTAAAATTAAATATTTTGTAAGTCCACAGAAAGACTAAAAGATGTAAATAAAAACAAAATTTATTTAAAATAGCTTAAAATAGTTTTTGGGTTTTGGAAGGTTTTTATGAACAAATATTAGCTTTTCATAATTAATGTATATGTTTATTTAGTCATGAAAGTAGCTGAAGTGCTATTTCTTTTATTTCTAAATAAAATTTAATATAAATTTCCTTTGGAGGTAGGGTCTTACTGTTTAGCCCTGGCTGTTCTGGAACACTCTACATAGACCAGGCTGGACTCAAATTCATAGAGATCTACCTGCTTCTGCCTCTCAAATTCTGGGATTAAAAGTGTACATCACCATGCTTGTCTAGAGAATTTTTTAAAGATTGTTTTATGTGTGTATACGTTGAGTGCCTGTGCGCCATGTATGTCTCTGGCACCCACAGAGCGCAGAAGAGTGTACTGGGCCCTCTGGAACTGAAGAAAATGGGTGCTTTTGAGCTGCTATGTGGGTTCTGGGACTTTAACCCATCCCTCACCAGGGCAGTAAGTACTCTTAACTGCCAAGCCATTTCTTCAGCTCCAAAATAAAATTTTCCCCACCTCTCTATCCCCTTAGAGCCTCCTTATGTAGTACTGGCTTGCTTGGAACTCAGTATGTAGATTAGGAAACTCACAGAGATTCATTTGCTTCTGCCTCCTGAGTTCTGGGGTTAAAGGTGTACAGCCCTACATCCAGCTCAAAATAGAATTTCTTAATTAAAGTTAGCCACAGGGCTGATATTAGGGGGAACTAGTTCATGTGTGGTTCAGAGTCTATCCACTGTGCAGCACATGGGTTTATTTTCTAAGTAGACACTAGTAGATGAGTATGGGTCTGATGCCCAGTGTTGCGTTGTGTCTTCAGGCAAAGTGTTCCAAGTTCCTGAAAGATCTGCAAAATTATAGATAGAGGAACTTTTAAATTTTAAAAATGGAGAAACTTTCCATTGGACTTAATAATTTATAGATGTCATAGTTTTGTTTATCATTTGAAGTAGGAAATTAAAGAATTAAAAGCTTTGGTGGCTTTTTAAAAAAGATTTATGTGTATGAATGTGTGCATACATGTATATTCACTACATACATGTATTCTTGGATGTCAGAAGTTAGCATTGCATTCTTTGGAACTGGAGTTATGGATGGTTGTGATCCGCCTTTGGGTGCTGGGAAAATAAAAGTGATATTTTGATTACATTCTTAAATAAGGTTATATTATGTGTCATTTTAATGCACATTTCTCACTTTTTGATCTTGTACTAATGACTTATTAACTGTTTATAATGGAAATCACATTAGACAAAATGTGAATTCAAGATACTCTTTTAAATTTTTGTTAAGGTTTTATTTTTATATTCCTGAATGCATGTCTGTGCAGTCTAAACATACAGTTTCTACAGAGAACAGAAGTGGATGTCAGATTCCCTGAAACTGGAGTTACACTTGGTTGTGAGCTACTCTGTGGATGCTGGGAATTAACCTTCAAAGATCAGTGACTTAGGGTTAACTATTGCTGTGATGAAACACCATGACCAAACCTACTTTGGGAGGAAAGGGTTTATTGGCTTACACTTCCATATTACTGTTCATCACTGAAGGGAGTCAGGATGGTACCCGTAGGGCAGGAACCTGGAGGCAGGAGCTGATGCAGACGGCTTGGAGGAGTGCTGCTTACTGGCTTGCTCTTCATGGTTTGCTCAGCCTGTTTTCTTATAGAACCCAGAACCACCAGCCCATGGGTGTCCCCACCCACAGTGGCCTGGGCCCTCCCCATCACTCACTACTATAGAACACAGGCTTGCCTACAGCCTGTTCTTTTTTTTTTTTAGGTTTTTCGAGACAGGGTTTCTCTGTGTAGCCCTGGCTGTCCTGGAACTCACTTTGTAGACCAGGCTGGCCTCGAACTCAGAAATCCGCCTGCCTCTATAGCCTGTTCTTATGGATTCAGTTTATTAGTTGAGTATCTCTCCTTTTGGATGACCATAGCTTGTATCAAGTTGATGCAAAAGTAGCCAGCACAAGCAGCCAGTGCTCTTAACTGCTGAGCCAGCTCTCCTGACTCTTTAAGTATTTTCTTACTTTAGTTCAAAATGGGTCATGTATACGGAGAAATTTGCAACAATAACAATACATTTGGTCTAGGAACTGTTAAGGAATGTGCCATTGCAATAATGGTTCAAAAAGATTTGTAAGCCAGGCCTGGTGGCGCAGGCCTTTGATCCCAGCACTCGGGAGGCAGAGGCAGAGGCAGAGGCAGAGGCAGAGGCAGAGGCAGAGGCAGAGGC
>NC_034600.1:31167685-31171329 GCF_900095145.1 Mus pahari | reverse complement strand
AGAGGCGCAGAGGCAGAGGCAGGCGGATTTCTGAGTTCGAGGCCAGCCTGGTCTACAGAGTGAGTTCTAGGACAGCCGGGGCTATACAGAGAAACCCTGTCTTGAAAAAAAGAAAAACAAAAAAACAAAACAAAAAAGATTTGTAAAGAAGAGGAGCCTTGAAGGTGAGGAATGTAGCAAACTGAGCAATTTATGAATCTGATCCTTTTACAATTCAAATGTTGCTGTAGAATTCAGTGTGGGTATTTGGCATTTGAAGCAAATTGGGAACATGAGAATCTCAATAAAAATGTCATCATCTTGAACTGTCACTGAGTGTACCATTTCTTTATGGGGTTGTGGCATGCAGTGAGAAATGGATGGTGTTGTGAGGTATAATAAAATGTGAATAGTGTAAGACAAATAGTAGTGACCAGCAGAGTGCTGGACTGAGGTGAAGCTTCAAAGCACCCACTTTCCAAAGCCAAATTTGAGCCTCCCCCAAAAGGTGAGGGTCCTGATTACTATCTGGTGATCTAATCACAACTTTCTGAAATCTAATGGAACTGTTAGATCTGATAAATTTACCTAACAAATCTGTGGGCTATGCAGCCAGCATTGGTCAGCAGACAGGACCTGATTTTCCACACTGCCCAACCTTATATCACACAACTGATACTTTAGAAATTCTGAATGAATTAAACTATACATTTGTTGTTGTTTTGAGTCAGGGTTTCACTGTAGAACCCTGGCTGATCTAGAGCTTGCTGTGCAGGCCCGGGTAGCCTTTAACTTATATCAAAGATGTGTGCCATCACTCCTGGCTTGGGCTGCAAAGTATTGCTTTGTCTTCCATGTTCACCTAACCTGTTGCCAGTTGACTATCCCCTCTGAACATTGTTTTTATAAGGAAAATGTGCTACACCAGAAAGAAGCAGAAAATGTTTTCCACAGTTCATTGAGTCCCAAGCATGGAGTTTACATTGCAGTAATCAAAACAAAACAAAAAACCTTATTATTCTTAATTAGCAAAAAAATGTGTTGCTTGGAATGGTTTTTATCTTGATTAAGAAAGATGTATTTGAAACTATGACATAAAACAGCAGTTCATTTTGGGCCAACCTAATAAGGTATTTATTTATTTATTTATTTATTTATTTTTGATGCTAGGGCTTGAACCCAGGGCATGCTATATAAGTGCTCTGTCTCTGAATTTTTATAGACTTAGCCTTTATTTGTTGATTACCCTTTATTTGTTGATTACCTTCTTCTTTTATTACTTGATAATGTTATGTATTTGTTTATACATACTCTGTCTAATAAATAAGTCCATTTGCTCTGGTTATTGTAATACTTTAAAAACTAGGGAAGGCTACTTTTTATTTTTATTTTTATCCTTTTTTTTAAGGCTATTTTTAAAAAACAAAAAACTTAACATTTCCCCCCTTTCTTTAAACAGAGGAAAAACGCCCCTTTGACTTCGATTTTTTTGCTCATTTGCTTCAGAAAGTTCTTGCTGAAGAAGAAAAAAGAAAACAAAAATCTACTAAATGTCAGAGTTTAAAGGAAAAGGCCTCCAAACTACGGAAAAACTTAAAAGGTACTGATTGCCTCTTAGGAATTGAGAATTCAAGTGTTACGTAGGTAGTGGACATCGGCCTGAGTGCACATCAGGTGGTGGACATCTACTTGAGTGTACAGTAGGAGGGCATCAATAATCATAACAAGTTATTTAAAAATAATAATAATAATAATGATAATAGCTTTGCCACTTATCTGGGGCAAAGCAGCAGCTCCCTTTTAATGATTTATATTTTTCTTTGTGTGTTCTATGTATGAGTGTGTGTGTATGTTTAGTGCTTTGCAGAGAGGCCTGAAGTGGCTGGACAGATGGTGCAGAGGTTAAGAATGCTTTGTTACTCTTATATCTGACTGGAATTCAGTTCCCAGCACCTCTGTTGGTGTGGCTTACAACTGCCTGTGTGAATGTTACATCTGTATAACTGATTTCCTCATTCCCCATTTTAGTGTGTCTTTAGCTTTTTGCACAAAAGTAACATGATAGAATATACTTTTGAGTATTTATCATCTTCCTTTTCAGTAAGTTTTCTGTAAGTGGTTCATGTAGTTATAACAATTTCTTTTGTTTTTTAGCAAAAACAGTAACCAGTGAAGAAGTGAATGATGATCCAGATGAGTCTATAAATAGTAACATTTCAGATCCAGAAAGATCTCAAAATGATGCTGAGACAGTCAATGAAGAGGAATCACCGAGTTCATCAGGACAGCACTTAGAACAAGCTATGTTAGAGCAAGACCAAAATCAAGAGAAAAAGAGGAGGAGGAACCAAGGTGAAGCTAATAAACAGGAAGCAACAAATCTTTTAGAGAGGGTTCTTGTTCATTCGAGCCCTCCTGAAGCAGAAATACACGAGAGTAAGTTTCAAGCTCATCCTGGGAACCTCTGTTGTACTTGAAAAGACAAGTATAGTAATGAGTATGACAGAGGCTATCCTTATGGATAATAGCAGTTACTGATGCCTATTAAGTGGTCGTATGCTCAGTACTGTGTTACAACTTGCCATTTACTTTTTAGTTTAGGTTGTGCCTAAGATGTATCATTTCCCTTGATTCCCATTAGCAGACTTTGGTAGACACTGTGTCTCTTAAGGAAGCTCAGGTTCTTATGGTCTACCTTTATGGGACACCTCTGTAAGCCTATAGTAGGTCATTTAATTTTGAAAAGAGCTAACAGAATTTGCATTTCTTTTTTTCCTTCTTGTACTCTTAGTATACAAACATACTGAAATTCGAGTGTTTGGAGAGGAAGACCAAAACTTTAGAGGAGACTTGGGTCCTTCTTAAGAGCTTGATTTCCGAATACTTAGCAAATAATGCATTTGGAAATCCTGCTCAGTCGTAGAACCTGTACTTAGCACGCGCAAATCCCTGGGTTTACTACATAGGTTTACTCTGCCTGCCCTCCTTCTCCCCAAAAGCCAGAGAGTCAAGAAAAGACAGAAGCAGACCTTTCTGTAATTTATCTAGTTCTCTTTTACCAATATACTTTTTTTTGTTTTAAAAAATGCTATTTTTATTCATGTGTAGAATGTAGTTTGATCATATCCAACCCTCAGTCCCCCTCCAGCTCCTCCCAGAACCTCCCCAACATACCTTTCTCTCAGCTTCATGCCCTTTTTTATTTTTTTATTTTATCATTAATTTTTGGATTTTTTGCAACAAAGTTCCTCTGTGTAGCCCTGGTTGGCCTGGAACTTGCTCTGTAGACCAGGCTGGCCTCAAGTTCATAGATCTCTTGTCTCTGCTTTCTGAGGGATGGGATTAAAGGCATGAGCCATCACACCCAGTTGACAATTGTCTGATTTATAAGCATTAGAATATTATACTCTTGTTTACCATTACAAGAAATACTATATGTAGAGGCCCGTGAGATAAATCAGTGAGTAAAGGTACTTAAGTTTGATCCCAGGGACCCACAAAGGAGAAAACCAAATCCTGTTAGTTCCCTTGGGATCTCCACAGTGGCACTGTGGTAAAACACACACTCACACACTCTCTCTTTAAAACTCTCTCTCTCTTTAAAACACTCTCTCTCTCTCTCTCTCTCTCTCTCTCTCTCTCTCTCTCTCTCTCTCTCTCTCTCT
>NC_034600.1:31166365-31167562 GCF_900095145.1 Mus pahari | reverse complement strand
CTCTCACACACACACACACACACACACACACACACACACATACAAACACACACACTCACAGAGTAAATGAGTAATAAATAAGTGAAAAGTATTTTTTAAAAGAGATTACATACCAAAGAATATTGGGTAAAGTGGCAGCTGCCTGTAATCCCACCATTTAGGTATTAGAGATAGGTAGGTAAATTCAGAAGTTCAAGATTATCCTTGGCTACCTAGTGAGTTTGAGGCCAGCCTAGTACATTAGCCCCTGTCTCAACCAAAAGAAAGAAAGATCTTACAATAAAGCAGAATAGTTTAAATGTCAGTTCTAGCTCTTTTACCATTTTAAGTATTGGTGAGTCATTTGAGATGTTGGAACTCGGATGGTTCTTCTTTGTTATAGGATTAATATTAATGCTTTTTATTATATGTCTTTATTTTGTATCTGTTTGCATTCTTGAGATGGGTCAGCAGGGAAAAGACATGCCTTGCAATCCTGACAACTTGAGTTTAGTCCCCTAAACTTTGAAAGGTGAAAGGAGAGAACCAACTCCACAGAGCTGTCTTCTGAGCTCCATATGCATGTGATAGAACAGGTGGCCACTCATGCACGTGCACTTGCGTGCACATATGATATTAATAAATGCAATAAAACTTTAAAAGTAAAAGAGGGCTGGAGAGATGGCTTAATCATTAAAGTCTAAGTCTCATAGCAACAGCAACAAACAACAGCAAAATGTCATAGGAAAAAAATCAAAACTAAATCTCAAATGATAAATAGATTAATATTTTGTAGGAAAAGACAATAGTACATGGAAATTCCTTAGGCTTTAAAATGGAAATATCTTTGCTATTTTTTGGAATAATGTGTGTTTTATATTCCTAGATACATGTCCTTCTGAGGAAAATGAAAGTGAATGCAATAAAGAACAGATACCGTCCTTTACACAGAACATAGATGACATTGCAGGGTTAGCATCCAGTGAAGAGACAGAGATGAGAATGGACCCCATCTCTTCCACATGGTAGGAACCTCTTTACTGGCTTCAGTTGCATCCTCTATGGGTTCCTGAGAGAGGAGTATCGAAGTCTCCAGCTGTCATAGTGGGTTTACACTTATTTTTCTGTTTGCTTTGTTTCATTCATTTATTTGTTTTTAAACCTTTTTTGTTACGGTCTTAAATAACTGGGGTTATTGTATCATGGTTTTTTTTTTTT
>NC_034600.1:31120997-31166195 GCF_900095145.1 Mus pahari | reverse complement strand
AGCCCTGGCTGTCCTGGAACTCACTTTGTAGACCAGGCTGGCCTCGAACTCAGAAATCCGCCTGCCTCTGCCTCCCGAGTGCTGGGATTAAAGGCGTGAGCCTCCACGCCCGGCTTTGGTTATTTTTTAAAAAGATTTATTTTTATTTTTTAATTACTTGTGCGTCTGTGTATGTCTTTGGATATGTGCACATCAGTGCAGGGGCCCACAGAGGCACTGAATTCCTCTGGACTGAAATTACAGGTGATTGTGACTACCTGATATGGGTACTGTGAACTGAACATGAGACCTCTGTAAGAGCAGTATGCATTTCTAACTGACTACCTGTTTGTCTAGCCTCTTGGTTAATTTTCTTTCTTCAATCATTGTGTATTATGTTCAAGCTTGGTGTGTTAGTGCACACCTAAAAACCCAGCACTGAGGATGCTAAGGCATGGAAATTATAAGTTCAAGGTTAGCTTGGGCTACCTGGCAGATTCAGGTTTCCTTGGACTATTCAGTAGTTCCTGCCACCAAGACAAATAAACACACAAACAAACAAATTCTTCTGTTGTAGTCTCCTAGGTGCTGGGTTTACAGACATGGATCACCACAATCAAATTTAGTTCCTACTACCCATATAATAAACTAGTGTAGAGACACATACTGATAATCCCAGTGTGTACAAGGCAGAGATGAGAGAATTCCCTTGGGCTTGCTCACCAGGTATGCTAGGCTAATTGGTGAGCCTCGGGTCAATGAAAGACTGTCTTAAAAGCAAAGTGGATGGTTCCTGAGCAATGAAAAGAGGTTTTACACCATACCAGTACACACACTGTATCTTTTGGTATGAGATCTGGTATGACAATTTATTTCTAGGAATTCTTTTCCTCCTGATACATTTTTCCTTTCCTTAGTAATCAACAAGACATCATGCCTCTAGCAAGGGAGTCCTTAGAGTCGTGTGCTGCAGCTTTACCTGTGTGGGAACCCGGCAGTACTGCCTCTGCTGACATGGCTAATGCTGAGATCTCTTGCTCAGAAGAAAGGGGTGCTGACCTGAAGACTGCATCACCGTAAGTGTCTATGCAGAGGTACTTACTTATGTTTAATAATTTGATAAGGTTATTCAACACTTTTGTTTTTTGATTTTTGGGATTAAACTCAATACATCACACATACTGGGAAAATCTAAGAATAAAGGCTGAGCTGTATCTCTAGCCTTTGATAACTTCTTTTTTAAAGATACATATTTATTATTTTAAATTATCTGTTTGTGTGTATGTATGTGTGTGTGTGTGTGCATGCGCGCACGCGCGCACAGCCAGATCGTTTTAGAGTTGGAGGCAGTTGTGAGGTAACTTGTGCGGTGCTGAGAGCCAAAACCAGGAGCTCTTAACTGCTGAGATATTCTTCATCCCCTTATTAAAGTTCTTAAATAATTTTTTTAAAATTTTTGTATTTTTTAGTTTTTTGAAACAGGGTTTCTCTATGTATTCTTGGCTGTCATGAAAGTCACTATGTAAGACCAAGCTGACCAAACTATATGGTCAAACCATAGAGGTATGCCTGCCTCTGCCTCCCAAGCAGAAAAGAAAAGAAGTGCTGGGTGGACCTGTGGCCTGCTTGTATTAGCATAATACAAACACTGTGTTTGATTGAGAGACCCAAAGAATAAGGGGAAAGAGTGATTGAGAAAGATTCCTGACATCAGTCTAGGAACTTGTATTCATCAGGGTTCTCTAGAGGAGCAGAACTTATGAGGTGATGTCACACACGCGCGCACATATGAATGTTCATGTGTATGTGTGTATGTACGTGTGTAGGTAGGTGTGTAGGTAGGTAGGTAGGAAGGAAGGAAGGAAGAAGAAAAGAAAGATTAGCTTAGACAAGAAATAGAAAAATAGGAGGAGGTGGGAGTATTGGTAGGGAGAGAGGAACTCTGGGATAGAGTTGGGAACTTGGAGGAGACAGACACATGAAACTGAGAAGAGGTAACCAGAAATGTGGCACTCATAGGATAGAATGAATGAGTTAAGTTATGAGCTAGTCGGGAAACAATCCGAGCTTACAACCTAGGCATCTATTCATAAATAGTCTCGGAGTTGTTATTTGGGGAACTGGGATGTGGGTGGAAAAGCCCGAGGTGACATAGATACATACATAGATAAAGATATGCACAAAAAAGGAAATTTATTAAGATGACTCACAGGCTGTGGTCCATCTAGTCCAATGATGGCTGTCTGTCAATGGAAGTTTCAAGAATTCAGTGGTTGTTCAGTCTATGAGACTGGATGTCTTAGCTGGATTTTGGTATACACCAGGATCCCAAAGAAGTAGGCTCTAATGGTATTGAAGGAATAGACTTGCCAGTGCAAGCAAGCAGTCAAAGGGCAAGTGCACCCTTCTTCCATGTTCTTTATATAGGCCGCCACAAAAAAGAAGTGGCCCAATTAATTGACACCTCCTAATCTCTAAAGATCTGGATTTAAAATGTAGCTTCATGGGCTGGTGAGATGGCTCAGTGGGTAAGAGCACCCGACTGAAGGTCCGGAGTTCAAATCCCAGCAACCACTTGGTGGCTCACAACCATCCGTAACAAGATCTGACGCCATCTTCTGGAATGTCTGAAGACAGCTACAGTGTACTTACATATAATAAATAAATAAAACAAAAAACAAACAAACAAACAAAAATGTAGCTTCATACATCAAAGATTAGATGTGGGTCTCCCTACTTCAAATTGTTTAAGAAAAAAAAAAAAATCCCTGATAGGTGTATGTAGCCATTTGACTTTTAGTTAATTCTAGATATAGACAAATTGACAACAAGGACTCGTCACCACGGGCCTGCACACCCACCCACACCCACACATGAGCATGAACACACAGGCACACCACATGCACATGAGAAGAGGAAGGGAAGCTGTTGAGCTCAGGAATGCTTATTTTTAGTGAAGGATGCCACACTGGGAATCAGATTTTTTAACTTAATTTTTGGGATAAACTGTATTTGTTTGGTTAAACATGAAAAAGTATAAAAACACAGCAAAGTTGTCTGCATGTCATCTTCACTAACAAGTGATCTGTGCCACTTCTTTTAGAGGCTTTATGTGTGTGTTGAACAAATACAAATGGCTTTAGGATGGAGTGCCCCCCATACCTTTATGTAAAAATTATCTTTTTTTTTTTTCCCCCTGTCTTTGAGACAGGGTTTCTCTGTGTAGTTCTGGCTGTCCTGTAACTCACTCTAGACCAGGCTGGCCTCAAACTCAGAGAGCCACTTGTCTCTGCCTTTGAGTGCTGGAAATAAAGCCATGCCACAACTGCCCGACTTTAAAAAGTATATTTTTCTAACTTAATAGTGTTTGATTGTATGGCTGTACCCTTGTCTGTATTGTTTGTTCTCTGCTCATGGCCACCGAGGTCGTTTCTACAAACACTGTGACCTTATGCTTTTGCTTCTGTGCTAGATTGCAAGGGGTTTTTTTCTTTCATCATTTAATCAATTTATTTATTCACTTTACATACCAGTTCCAGCCACACCCCCTCTTCCTAGTCCCACCCTCACAGGTTCCTTCCCTATTAACTCCTCCCTTCTCAGAGAAACCCCTTCCCCCCCACTTGGGTTCAACCCTGCTCACCTGGGGATATCAGTTTGCAGCAGGACTTAGTGCATCCTGTTCTAGTGTGGCCTGACCATACAGTCCAGCTAGGGGAAGGGATCCAGTGGCAGGCAACAGAGTCTGAGATGGCCTGATCCAATTGTTAGGAGACCCACGCAAAGAACAAAGTGCACTTCTGCTACAAATGTGTAGGGGGCCTAGGTCCAGCCTCTGAATGCTCTTTGGCTGGTGGTTCATTCAGTCTCTGTGAATGCCCACGGTCCCAGGTTAGTTGACTCTGTAGGTCTTGTGGTATCCTTAACCAACGCCTCCCCCATCCCTCAGCCTGCTCATTCCTGACCCTGACTCTTCAAGACTCCTTGAGCTGGTGTTTGGCTGTGCATCTTTGTTTCTGTTTCCATCAGCTGCTGGAGGAAGCCTCTCAGGAGAGTTATGCTAGGCTCCTGTCTTTGCTGGCTGTGCCCCAGGTAGACCCCTCTGGTGGGTGATTGGTGGGGGTAGGGATCTTGCAAGTATGTCTTTAAGTGAAGATTTTAAAATTGGAACTATTTCTGAAGAGGATGACGGTCCATGTTTCTGTCTCTGTGTCTGTGTGTGTTCCTGCACATGAAAAGATGAGAGCGCATCTTGTGGGTGTTGGTGCTCTCCTGCCATGTGGTCCCAGGAACTAGTGTCTTGGTGGCAGATGCCTTCATCTGCGACGCATCTCTCTAGCCCCCAGGTTTTCATTTTTACATGATCAGATTTCTAAATATTTTTCACTTTCTATGAAATCTTAGATTTATTTCAGCTCAAGTTTATTAAGTAATTTTTCTTGTTTTCTCTGTCTTCGGTTAAGTGTTTGATCTACTAGGAATGTATTGTTAGTATAGTACAAGGGATGGAGTGGCCTCTTTTATTTGCTGATCAATTTAGTCTTTTGTAATATTTATTTTATTTTAATTTTTTATTATTTTGTTTTTGTGTTTTGAGAAATGGTCTTGCTGTGTGGTGCTGGCTGTCCTGGAACTTGCAGCATGTTTTTGGCCGCTCTCAAAGCTAGAGAGGTCTTACTTCTTCCTCCTGAGAGCTGGATTTAAAGTACCATCAAACATGCATTTTTAAATTCTGTTATGCATTTCAACTTTTCTGTTTGAGAGACGATCTTTATTGTGTTCTAAAATCATAACTGTTCTGGAGTAATTTTCTTTTAAGTTTATTTACGTGTTTATAAGTCTATTGGTATTTAATTACTGATGGTATATTTTTAACTTCTGATAGAATAAATCTTTTTTTTTTTTTTCAGTTTTCTTTGTTACTCTAATCCTCAGTACGCTTTAAGGAATTTTTTAAAGTTCCAGCTGTCTTTTGTTCTAGCTTTTAAGAAAAGTTTTATTTGATCATGACTATATGTTGTAATTCAAATAATTTCTTTTTTTTTTTTTAAAGAGAGACTGAACAGACAGAAAATGTCAAACCAAAATCAAGAAGTCGACTACAGAGACCTAAACCTAATCTGGCCAGGGCAGTTGGGAAGAAACCAGCTGTTTCACAAGACAGACAAGATGAAAGGAGCAAGAACTCACCTTCAGAAACTGCAGCTGAGAAGGTATGGCTTAAGACAGTGTGTGGAAATTCAGAGTATACAAATACTTCGTAATTCAGGTTTCTGTTACTGAGAGGAAAACATTAGAACCTAAAATTAGATTTTTGTTTTATTAGTCTTTGTTTCATGTGTTTTCTTTAGACTGTAGACTATAACATTTGAAAAGAAATCTGTTATGATAAATTAAATGTTTTCTTTTTTCTTTTTTGTTTGTGGTGCTAGAGATTAAATCTAGCTCATGCTGGGTAAACATTTACCACTGACCTTCATCTCCCGGCTCTCTTTTTAATTGTATAAAACGTTGGTTCAAAATATTTCTCGTAGGTGTGATTTCATGTTTGTGTTGCCTGCACTTATTATATATATGAACATGTATGTAGAAGTCAGAGGTCAGCTTTGGTATTGGTTCTCAGGAGTCATCTACCTTGCTCCTTCAGATAGGGTTTCTCTTCTGTCTGAAGCTTATCAGTTAAGCTAGCATATTTTCTAAAGCACTTAAAATGCTATTTAGGTTTTTTCTTTTACCTTTATTTGAACTGTCATATGTGGGACTCACAGGTACAGGTAAGTGCTAAACCATTGACCTTCATCTTGATCCTGGTGAAATACTTTTTTTTTTTTTTCTTCGAGACAGGGTTTCTCTGTACAGCCCTGGCTGTGCTGGAACTCACTTTGTAGACCAGGCTGGCCTCGAACTCAGAAATCCGCCTGCCTCTGCCTCCCAAGCGCTGGGATTAAAGGCATGCGCCACCACCGCCCGGCTACCTTTTTTTATTAATATGCTTTCTTGGCAGTTCGGGGACTCAAACCCAGGACCTTGCAAGTGCCTTTACACTGAGCTATGTCTTTGTTTCCTATAATCCTTTTATTGTTAAATTATCACAATCTGCTACAATTGAAACTTTGGTAACCACTTAGTTACCTGTGGAGGAGGATGGTGGTGTGCACCGGCGACAGCATGCACGGGAGGTCAAAGGACAGCTTGCAGCATTGCTTCTCCCCTTCAGGTTTGGTGTTAAGTTCTTTGACCCACTGAGCCATTATGCTGGCCCAGATTTTTTTTTTTAATCATTATCTAAGTACAGAGCTTTTTTCTTTTTTTCTTTTTTTAGATTTATTTATTATATGTAAGTAAACTGTAGCTGTCTTCACACACTCCAGAAGAGGGAATCAGATCTTGTTACGGATGGTTATGAGCCACCATGTGGTTGCTGGGATTTGAACTCCAGACCTTTGGAAGAGCAGTCGGGTGCTCTTACCCACTGAGCCAACTCAACAGCCCCGCTGGCCCAGATTTTATGTAGAATTTTATTATCTAGCTGCAACCACTCTTCACATTCATCTTTTTATGTTTCTGATGTCAAGGATAAAAGGATAAAAGCCAGGGTTATAGCTATAGACTGTGAATCACAAGGACTTCCACACTGAACCATATATATATTTGGCACCTCTCTGGTTTTATTCATTTCGTTCTTTTGGCATTTAAAATTTCATAAATTTCTTTCTAGTGCTGTTTAAATATCTTTAGAAAACATTTAATAATACTTTTTAATAAGTATCCTTCGAAAGTATTTAATAATACTTTAGCAGTGTAGTGTCACTGCATTTTTATTTAACTACTCCAACATTATTGGAAAACTTATGCTAACAATGTAGGCTATTTTATTTAATATTGGGGTAAATATTCTAATACTTACATATTTTTAAGTTCCTTTAGATATTTGTTTTTAAATTATATAGCTTATATGTGAGTGGAAACCCAGGACAGCTTGCTAGGCAGCTGGCCTTCTCTTTCCATTACATGTTTCCTCGAGATCAAGTCGGGCTATGAGACTTCTGTTAAGGACCTTTCCCTTTGGACCGACTGCTCAATTATTTTCCTTTTTTTTTTTTTTTTTTTTTTTTTTTTGGTTTTTTAAAGACAAGTTCTTAGTATATAGCTCTGGCCTGTAAACCCAGAGAGATCTGTTTGTCTCTGCCTCCCATCTGTTGGGATTAAAGATATATATGCTACCATACCTGATCTCGTCAGTTGCTTTCTTAAAATACAGTCTAAGATGATATTCATGGTCAAAGAATATCAGTATTTTAATTACTCTTGATGTTGGGAAGGGCCTTCCAGCAATTTGTAAGATTATGTGTTATATAATATTTTCATCAGTATTTAGGGTTTTTAGAAAATTGCCTTGTTATTAAAACACTCTAGATTAGTTTGGTTTTAATTCCCATTCAGTGGAATATTTTACTATAAGTAGTTTAAATGTAAAAAATTGCATTTACAGAATCACATGGAAAAGGAGGCAGTGAATGAATCTGAAACTTTTGTAGCAAAGAATACGGACAGAGAGAGCCCAGGTGCCGAAACTGTGTCTGAGTAAGTACTTGGGAAGAAATGACCTTCAGGAATGGTTGTAATTATCAGGTGTTCCGTTTTTAATAAAGTCAGAATTTTCAACTATGGTACATCAAGTCTACTTTCATTATAGATAGTAGTAGGAATTTTTACTAATGTTCTATGTGCTTGGTATTATAGATAGAAATGATGGTGTGGGCAGACCTAGGGCTGTATCTGATTGCCCGTTATGATCTGTCAGGAACCACATACAAACCAGGCATGGTGGTGTATGCTTTTGATGTCAGCGCTAGAGAGAGAGAGAGAGAGAGAGAGAGAGAGAGAGAGAGAGAGAGAGAGAAAGAGAGAGAGAGAGAGAGAGGTGAGAGAATCAGACATTCAAGGTTATCCTCATACACAGGATGGTTTTGAGGTCATACAGGAGACTAGTCTCAAAAATAAGTAAAGTTTTTAAACCATTGTACCATCGAGTTAGTGGTCTCGTGCTTCCTTCAGTTTACTAATAAGTCTTGTCAAATAAACGAGTAAGATGTTTGTGGATGATTGTATTTGAAGTGATTTGATTTCTAAAGGAATATTTAACTTGATAGGTTAGCTGATCTTCAAATATGGTTGTGATCAATAGATTCTGGACTATTCAGTAGGATGCAGTTCTTCGTTAGCACTAATTCTCTGGCATTAAACAGTGATGTCCTGAAAAAAGTAATAGTATCACATGTTTGGCAGATACAGGTTTTTTCCAATTTTGAAGTGAAGTTTTGATGCTTTTTAAAGATGGTTTTATTGTGCAACATTAATGAATACAGCAAATGACATTTTCTCAGATGGGAATTGAGGCACAGGATAACATTTTCTTTGATTCTCCTGAGAACCTTAATATCACCTATCAGTTGGAGAATTCGCTTTCTTACAGTGACTGTAAGAATCAACAACACTGCTTACTGAAGAACAGTTTGCTAAGGTGTTTTTCAGGGTCTTTCCTCAAGGTTTTCATCTATTTCTTCTTAAGCTTGCAGTTGAACAAGTGTGTCTTCATTTTCACACCCAGGGTCTGGCTTGGCGGTATGGTTTATATATTTATATGGAATGTCCAGAGGTGGTCATAGCGTTTGATTTTCTTACCAGCTGCTGTCACACTAAGTTCTACTTGGCACTTACATTTTCAGAGGGATTTCAGCTCATCGTTGATGATAGAGAAGGCGCATTGGCATAGGCAGATTGGTCTGTTGGGAGGAGATGAGGTGGTATCTGTTCATGGTCTCTACTGCTAGGCTTCCAGAACTGTCTGTTTTCAAGAGTAGAGTGTAGATGTGTGGTGAATATCTGTCAAGATATTCTTGAGGATCTTTGTATTTAACATGATTGATTGATTGATTTATATAACCAAGCAATGCTGTGACTTTGCTGTGATTGTTACTTTCACTTCTTTGTGATTATAGTTTGAGTGAGAAATCCTGTGTGAGTGAGAAATCCTGTGTACAGGAAGATAGTCGGGCAAAGGTCTTAAGACCTACGCGACTAACGAGGAGTCGAATGCTAAGACCAAAGCCAAATGTAGTGAAAGCTGCAGAAAGAAAAGAAATTCTCACCTCACAGGAAAAAGTTGGGGCCCATGTAGAGAAAAGTGAAGATGAATCCGGTGTTGTGGTAAGTAGATTGATTCTGATAACATTTATTGAGCAAGTATGTAAGACTTACTGTAAGCCTTTTGTTCTTTTAAAGTAAGCTTGTATATGTTTCATTATATTTGTGGCTAAAATGTCACATTGAAGAGTTTTGTTTATGTTACATTGTTTGAGATATTTGAGCATTGTACATGACTCTTTTATATTACCTTTTTATATTTCAGTCAGAGTCTAATATTGGCTTGCTCACATCACACTCCATATTGGGACTTGCTTTTCCCTGTGCCTGAGATTGCACCCAGATTCTCAAGCAAGCACTGTGCCCTTGAGCCACATTCTCAGCCTACTTTTAAAAAGATAGTCATATATATGAACTTTACCATTGGCTTAAATACTGGAAGTGTTTAAAGAATAATTTCAAAACAGAGATAATGATTTGTGTGTGTGCATGCACTTGCGTGTGTGCTGTGGTATGTAAAACACCCAACCTAAGACCCCTTTCCTGCTAAGAAGGTACTCTCACTATTGAGCTATCTCTGGCTCATGGAGTTGTGGATTATTTTATATACTCCTTTGAAGAAAGCAGAAAGTTATCATGACTAAAGATTTGGTTTCTTTTTGCTATAATTCTCTTTTATATTTTGGTCAGAGTCTAAATATATTTATACATATATGTATATGTATATATATATAATAAATGTAATATATAATTAAATAACAAATTATGTATTTAGACAAATTCGTGGCTGACTTCCAACTCACTGTATAAGTGAGGATAACCTTGAACTCTGATCCTCCTGCCTCCACCCAAGTGCTAAGAATGTTGACATGCCACCATGCCCATTTTTTTTTTATGTGGTACTGTGGATTGAACCAAGGGCTTTGTGCATGTTAGGCAAACACTCTTACCAGCTAAGCTACATCACTATTCCTGTGTTCAGTTATATTTCTTATAGTCGCTAATGTACTTATAACAATAAGTATTTAGAATTATAAACACTGGAGGAGTCTGATGATGCAATTGAGACAGACTGAACTAGACGAGTCTGAAACATTGCTTTATGTGTGGACAGACAAGAATGGAACTTTGAGACATGGTAGAGGGGTAGCTTATGGAATTTTCTTAGGTAGCTAAAAGAAAAACATTAAATGGTATTTTTAACTTATTAAAATTTTGTCCCTTTTTTTTTTTTTAAAGATTTATTTATTTATTTATTATATGTGTTTACACTGTAGCTGTCTTCAGACACTCCAGAAGAGGGCATCAGATTTTTGTTATGGATTTTTGTGAGCCACCTTGTGGTTGCTGGGATTTGAACTCAGGACCTTCAAAAGAGAAGTTGGTGCTCTTAACCACTGAGCCATCTCACCAGCCCAATTTCGTCACTTTTTAAAAACCATTTTACTTTTACTCAAAAGAGATGGTATCTTTTGTAGTTGGGTTGTTCTCACATTCCCTTTATAGCCTTGACTTGTTTGGGAATGTGATCTTCCTGCATTTACCTCCCAAGTGTTGTAATACAATGTGCAGCTAACCCTGGCTAACATGTACTTTTCAGTGAAGTTTTTAAAAGGTTTGTGTTTTATTGTGAAATGTAAAATATGAACTTTGTTATTAAGATTCCTCCACAGATGGAAAATGAGTCACATAAAAACTTGCAATGTGAAGATACTATGTCGCAGCCTGAAAAAAAGGACCCTTTTGAAAAGACTCAGCCTGATCAGCCGGAAGTTCTTAATGAATGCCCAGGGTAAGCACCACTCTCAGGACATCATTCGGAGGCTTTCAGGACGGCTTTAGCGCTCAGTGCATGTGGAGGGCAGACCTGAGCCACCTCACTGACCCTCCTCACCTCTGTGCGGTCAGTTTATGCTGTGTCTGTAAGTAACTAAGGTGCTGGAGAGAGGGCTCAGCTGTTAAGATTGCTTACTGCTCTTGCAGAGGAGCCAGCTTCCATTCCACGCCCCAGACCACCCAGCATAACTGATTACATTTCCAGTTCTAAGGCACTCGATGCCCTCTGGCCTCTGTGGGTCCTAGATTGCATGTGGTGTATATAAACACACAGGCATATACATTGAAAATAAATCTTTAAAATAAAAGGGTGGGGGGTTGGCAAGATTGATCACTGGATAAAGATGTACTTGTTGTCAAGTCTGATGATCTGATTTTGATCTCTGGGTCTCATGGAGAAAAACAGAAGAACTGCTGCCTATAAATTGTCCCCAACCTCCACGTGCATTTGGGGGTGCATGTGCCCCACCCTCCTTTTGGGCGTAGCACTCAGCAGTCACTTATTTAGAACACTTTGACCAGGTATGAGTCTCTGAAGTACCTGTTAACCAATGCCGAAAGAAACTTCTCTGCCCAGAGTGGACAGATAGCTATGTCTAAGCACAAATGCTCAGAAGATAGTTGAGTACCGGATCTGTTAAGGGAGACAAGAGTAGAAGGTTCCTACTGGCCTTGGATCCAGTTAGAAAGTGATTAGTTCCCACACATGGCTTGGTGTGTCAACATGCCCACATGCATGCGAAGGCACACACATCTATCTTTAAAAAAAAAAAAAATGTTCATTTTATGTATGTGAGTACACTGTAGCTGTATAGATGGTTGTAAGCCTTCATGTGGTTGTTGGGAATTGAGTTTTTCGGACCACTGCTCACTCTGGTCAACCCCAGTCGCTCAGTCCCTGCTTGTTCCAGCCCAAAGACTTATTATTATACATAAGTACACTCACTGTAGCTGTCTTCAGACACACCAGAAGAGGGAGTCAGATCTCATTATGGGTGGTTGTGAGTCATCATGTGGTTGCTGGGATTTGAACTCAGGACCCATGGAAGAGCAGTCAGTGCTCTTAACCGGTGAGCCATGGTAGGCTGGTAGGTCAGTATTGTAGCTTCAGGGTTCACTGGGTAGGACCATCGATGACTTTCTTCTCCAGTGTGCGCATAGCATCATCCCATACTATGAAAAATAGGCAGCAGGGAGGAGGTTTTCTGCTCAGTTCCAGTTTGATTTTTCTGTGTCCTGCAGCCAGAGGGTGTTGTGTCTTCAGCAATAGGGTCTGACCATCTAGTTATGGTGAACAAGCAAGAGCAGTTGTTGAGTGGCTAAGAAGTCTTCCTGCCAAGTAACTCATAAAGTATCCCCTATCTCTCTCAGACTTTCCATTTGATAAGCCGTGTCCTTAGGGAAGCATTGTCTGCCCGTAGAAGGTGCCCAGGTTAGAACTCCTTACAAGTGTGTTTGTAATTACAAAGTAGTGGGTTTCTGTAGTGTTTTTTTTTATGTTTGTTTGTTTGTTTGTTTTAATACTTTCTTAGTTTTGGTTAATCTACTCATTCCATTTTCCTCCAACCCAACCCACACTTAACCCTTTAACTCCCAGTACTGGGCTCCCCACCATTATAGCTCACATGTTCTATATTACCTCCTGCTGCTGCTGCTGCTGCTGCTGCTCCTCCTCCTCCTCCTCCTCCTCCGCTGTCTTCACATACCCTAGAAGAGGGTGTCAGATCTCATTAAGGATGGTTGTGAGCCACCGTGTGGTTGCTGGGATTTGAACTCGGGGCCTTCCGAAGAGCAGTCAGTGCTCCTAACTGCTGAGCCATCTCTCCAGCCCTATTACCTGCTACTTTGTAGAAGTGAAAAGAGTCATAAAAGAAAATCGCCCATCACTAATATTAAATTTCCTTTTGTGATTTCTATTAAATTTTTACTTAATATTATCAGCTATTAAAGTTCACGATAGCTATAAATACCTCAATTAAATAATAGTTTGAAAGCCTGTCTTATTCTGAAGGAGCTGCCATGTGTGACGATACTGGTTGGTTTTATGTGTCAACAAGTGAGAGTCATCAGAGAGAAAGGTTCTTCATTTGTGACAAGTATCTTTCATGAGATCAAGCTATAAGATATTTTCTCAATTATTGATCAGTGGGGGAGGGCCCAGCCAATTGTGGATGGTGCTATCTATCCCTTGGCTATAGCGCTGGGGTCTATAAGCAAGCTGAGCAAGCCAAAGGAAGCAAGCCAGTAAGTAGCACCCCGCTATGGCTACTACATCAGCTCCTGCCTTTAGGTTCCAGCCTTGTTTGAGTTCCTGTCCCAACTTCCTCCAGTGATAGACTATGATCTAGAAGTGTAAGCCAAATAAACTCTTTCTCCCCACAGGGTTTCTTTATATAAGCCTGGCTGTCCTGGAAATCACTTTGTAGACCAGTTGGCTCAAACTCACAGAAATCCTCCTGCTCCTATGTCCCAAGTTCTAGAATTAAAGGCATGAGTCACTTTGCCTTGCAAATCTATCTTTTAAGTTTTGAGAGTTTTTAGTGTTTCTATAGAGATTTCATACCTGTCATTTGTTCAACTGGTAATCTGGATTAAAATTTGTGTCTTTTCATCTTTCTTGTTTTCTCTTTTCTTTTTTTAGTATTCATGAAGGTAATAAAGAAAATAAACGGAAACAAGTCCCAGTTCTAAGGACTAGATTTCAGAAACCAAAACCAAATACAGGAAGAAGAAGAAGAAGAATATCTTCCAAGGAAGGGTTACCAGAGGAGATAGCTATTTCTGGAGAAATATCAATACCAGCAACTTGGGAAGAAATTCCGAGACCAGACACTTCTCCGAGGGAGGAGGTACCAAGTGTACCTCTTGCCCCTCTTACTGCTACTGCTTCTACCAAGGACTCAGCGTCAGATGTGAAAGACAGTGGCAGAAATGACACAGCTTCTAATGTGGAGATGTCAGAAATGACAGATGTCACTATGGAAATGGAGACAGGTTTGGAAACAATTGGAAGAGATACTTGCCCAGGGGAGATGGGAGGAGAAATGATTGACATCCCTATGGAAACAGAGGCAGGTTTGAAAACATCTTTAAATGAGACTTCTCCTATGGAGAGGGTGCCAGAGCTTATTGATACCACTGGGGAAATTTGCACAAATTTGGGAGAAACTGGAAGAAAAGAAGTCTTTTTACAGGAAAATGGCCCTAAGGAGGTCAGTCCAAACAGTGAACTAGAGACAGGTTTGCAAGAAACTGGAAAAGATTTGGTCATGAAAGAGAGCACACCAGACATGACAGATAGCACTGAAGAAAGGGAGGCATACTCAGAGGAAACTGAAAAACAAGAAAAAATATCTGCACTGATAAAGGATGCAGAAGAGGCCAAAGCCAGGGGTGAAATGGAAACACCCCTGGAAGAGATTGGAGGAACAACTTCCCAGAGAGAAGAGGCAGCAGGTGCTCCTGTGGAGCAGTCAGCCAGCAAGGAGGATCCACGTGGCAGCGCATGCAGAGAGGAGGTAGAAGTGGGGTCGAGCACTGCAGAAGGAAAGGAGCTGAACCTGAAGGAAACTGGAGAAGGAGACATCTCGATGGTCGTGGTCTCAGGAGAGAAGACTGCCATTGAGGAAACGAACGGAGATTCGAAAGAAACAGAAAGAGAGAGTTCTGTCTCTTGGAAGAGAGGGTCTGGAGAGATCCAGGTGGGGGAAGAAATGGTGGCAGACTTAGGAAAACCAGAAAAAATAGACGTTGCTCCAAGAGAACGTGAACCAGAGGAACATTCCTCAGGGCAGCCTGAGACAGATGTAATTCTGAGCAGTAGTGACAGCAGCACTGGCTCGCCACAGGATAGAAAAGTATGTATTTCTCTGAGTAATTTTATTATTATTACCCGTACGTGCAAAAATTCTTAAAATCTCTAATAATAATCTAAAGTCCATTCCAGTCCTAATTTTTTTTTTTGTTTTAAGTTCTTGAAGTACCTGTTTATTCACTTAAAAATTTCAAAAGATTGTTTTTCTAATTATGAGAAAATAACTAATCCTAATGGCAGTTTGAAGTTACTTATTTAGATAAACTATGTTTATGAAATTAGCCTAAATATGTACCAACCTTAGTTTAAATATAGACTAAAATTATTTCCTATGGTCATATAAACTATATATTTTTATTCTCCCCGCCACATTAATGACTCTACTTTTAAACCTTTTAGTAAAAAATTCCTGTTGTTTGTAGTTCATACTCAACAGCATTTTTGAGGATTTCTTTTTAACATGTGTATATAGATGATTATATCTGTGGTTTAGAATAGTCAAAATGTACAGTGTGAAGGGAAGGCATTCCTAAAGTCTAGCTTTTAATATTTGTGGGTTTTATATTTAAAACATTTCTAAATCACTGTTTTAGAACTAAATCTTTGTTTAAAATGTGTGAAATGTTTATAGAATTTCTGTTTAAGATGATATATTATGATTCTTTTCTCCAGAATATTAGCAGTCAAATATCAGTGATGCCTACACTTGTAGAAGAAAAAGAAACTACTGACAAGGACGTATCCAGCCACTTAGGTCATGTGGAGTCTTGTTCACAGAATTCCGGACACCATGAAACAGACCAAGGGATACCACTTCCAGATGCTCTAGAGCGGTTTTCAGATACTGACTTAAGGTACAAGTGGATAGGCCTGTGTGTCTTTAAAGAAAAAGAATGTCAAGTTCTGTTTGCAGATTATGTTGAAGTAAGTGAGCTTTCAAGCCATAGTGTGTATAGGGTAGTGTTACAAGTTTTAAGATCATTTATGGGAGACGGGGAGAGAGGATTAAGTCTATCTTGATAGCCAGAGGTGATATTTATTAACAAATTACATGCAACAAGTATTTAGAAATGAACATGGCCAGGATTGTACAACTCAGTGTTTTTCAGAATTTAATGAATAGTTCCATTTTTGTCTTCTTAAAAATTAGAATTGAGCAGATATGATGGTGCATACCCACAGTCCCCATAATTGTTAGGTGGAGGCAAAGGAGTGAAGAAGAACTGAAGGCCAGCCTGGCTTAAGAGAGCATATTCCAACCCAGCCTAGGTTATATAGGAAGGAAGATCCTGTGTAAGAACAGAACAAAAGCAATTAGAAAGTTACTGCCAGTCTCTAAGTTCCACTCACTTTCATACTTCAGCACTTTCTAATCATGGTTATGAATGCTTTTTCCAAAAGCAAACCTCTTCCTCAAGAACAGCAGCCACTTCAAGTTAAACCAGCTCCTTTTCTGAGAAGTCGATTCAAAAAACCAAAACCGAACCTGTCAAGAGCAGCTTTAAAGAGAGCAACCATAGAAGCAGAACACTGTGTGCCTGGGAAGAAATCCGAAGCCTGCAAAGTGGAGGCCGCCATGCTGCAGCAGGGCAGTGACCAAGCTGCTTCTCCCTCTCCTCAACATGTGAGTGAGGATTAAGGTGGAGGTTAGGTTTGGGGAGTTTTTCTTGTTATTATGGTTATTAAACCATTGCAAGTTCATATAATTTTTACTGTGGATGGTGTTCTATGCTTACTGTTATCATTCCATATAGTTTATGTAAAATATCTGGTGTCTGGTAGGCAGGTGTGGGTACATGTGTTTAGGATAGCATCTAAGATATTTTAGACTCTACTTGACGTTTTGGTTGTTTCACCATAGTTGTAACAAGTTCTACATAACAAGTTCTTACATAGATGTTACAAGTTCTTCTTAAGGAAAAATGGGAATAATATTGCTTTATTTCATTCTCTTATTAAGGTAACATGAAAACGAAATGCCAGGTATGAGTTAAAGGAAATACTTTGTTTCTTTAACTTTGTTTATAACAAGTTAAGATTGTATATTAGAATTTAAACAGAATTAAAAATGAAATGTTAATATTTAAATCAGTGGTTCTTAGTTTTCTTTTTGTCCTTGTCCTAGGAACCTTACAGATGTTAGGACAGCTTTCTGTCATTGAGCTAGATCCTCAGCCTTCTTAACTTTTATTTTAAGATTAGTTCTCACGAAGTTTGCCCAGGCTTGCCTTCAGCTCGTACTATAATCTAGGGAAATCTTGAACTTGTCATCTTCCTGTCTCCCAAATAACTGGAATACCAGCCTGGCTAAATTGAATGTATTTTGTTTTTTAAGATTTAGTTGTTTATGTATGCTCTGCCTGCATGTTTGTCTGAACACCAGAAGAGGGCATTAGATTTCACTACTATAGATTGTTGTGAGCCACCATGCAGTTGTTGGGAATTGAACTCATGACTTCTAGAAGAGTATCCAGTGCTCTTAACTGCCGAGCCCATCTCTCCAGCCCCAAATTGAATTTATTTTAAAGAACCTTTTACAATTAAAATTCATATTTTGCATTTTAGGATAATTTTTTTCTTTCTTTCTTTCTTTCTTTTTTTTTTTTTTTTTTTTTTTTTTACTTCCTCTAACTTTATAAAGTTAAGCTACTTTTTCTATTTTCTTTTTCATGTATGGGTGTTTAGCCATATGTGCAGTCCCACAGAATCTAGAAAGGGTCCTCAGATCCTCTGGGGCTGGATTTTTACAGGAGGTTGTGAGCCACCACGTGCTTGCTGGGATAGATACTGTGTGTCTGCAAGAGCAGCCAGTGTACCTAATGGCTGAGCCATCTCTCCTCTGATAGAAAAACTGCTTTTATGAAATACTTTTTGTTACAAAATCTTTAATTTTAAGAATTATGTCTGTATGTAGTTCAAAACATGAGAACCCTATATCCTGTTTCTTTCTCCTCCCTAATTTGGCAATTGTGACTATATACATGTAGATGTATATAAGCGTTACACGCCACAATGCCATCATCCTTTAGCAGCTGATATTTCCCTTTCATATAATATTTTAAACTTCTTTAGGTCTTAGGACAAAGAAGAAACTTCTTAAAGCGGTTATATGCTGGAATATATAAGGTTAAACTTGGGTGTGGTGAATGTGTGTTTTGCAGTTCTAGTTATTCAAGAGGATAAAGCACGAAAACTGCAGGTGAAGGCCAGTTTAGGAGATAGGCAGCAGAGTGAGACCCTGTATCGTCATTGTGGTGGCACTTAGGGAGGTAGGGGACGTGAGTCTCTTGAGCTCCAAGCCAGCCAGACCTATACAGTCTATCTCAAATAAAAGGAAGGAAGAAAGAAAAAGAAATTCAGATTTAGTTCAGTGGGTAGAATGTTTCTCTTGCATGCATGAGGACCTGATTTCAGTACTCAACAATGTCCTCCCCTAAAAAAATAAAAGCAAAATTTAATTTTCTATTGATATACTGTTATTTCAGTGTTTTGTTCATCTTTTCTATTGGATGATCCTGAATAAGTCATAGCTTTGTTCATGCACGTTTCTGTACTTGTGTAAATGTTCTATAAGGTGGGCTCTAGAAGTAGAAGTGCTGCGCAGCGGACCCCCCTCCCTTGTTACACACACAGAGTGGTTGCTTTAGTCTTATATTAACGCTCTGCCATTGGCTTTTCTTTTTAAACGTCTAGAATGTACCTTCCCTAATGACATCAAGAGAAAATGATAAATCTGGTCATGAGGAGGAGGAGGCTGCGACACTACCATGTACACAGACTGAAAAGGATCCTTCACCGCCAAATTCAAGTGAACCTAAAGAGGATTCTCAGTTAACCAAAAACCAGGAAAATGGCTTAGTTGTTCCTATTGGGTAAATAGTGATTCTTCCTTAAAAATCTAAACTAAGAGAGGCTTTTCTTTGAAATCTCACTCGCTTTTTTTTGGAAATATCTCTTTATTTAAAAAAAGTGGATAGAGAATAATTGGTCTAATTGATAGGGCAGGCCACTTAAAATGGAAAATTAGATGGAATTGAACATCTTTTAATGATATATTTATTTATTGTTAACTGTTTAAAATTTATGAAAAGTAGCACACTAAAAATACATTTGTATTATAAATTCTTTGACTTTTAAAAAGTTGGCAAAATGGGCGTGGTGGCACACGCCTTTAATCCCAGCACCTGGGAGGCAGAGGCAGGCGGATTTCTGAGTTCGAGGCTAGCCTGGTCTACAAAGTGAGTTCCAGGACAGCCAGGGCTATATAGAGAAACCCTGTCTGTAAAAACAAAACAAACAAATAAACAAAAAGTTGGCAAAATATATACATAAAATAAAATTTACCATTTTTTTTACCATTTTTAGTTGTGCAAACACAGTGGCATAAATCATAAATCATTGTTTTATGGGCAACGCCTCCATCCATCCATCCATCCACCCACCCCAGAACACTGTTTTCTTTTTCATGAGCCTTTTAATGAGACTTTGTGTTCACTAAACATCACCTTCCACTCTCCCCTCCATCCTCTTTCTTCTGTCTTGGCCTCTGCCACTCTGTCATCTGACTTTTACACATTTGATTATGTTAGGCACACCATATAAGTTTATTAACATTTGAGGCTTGAATGAGCTTCCTCTGCCCGACTGTCTCACCCCTTACTTATCACTCTTTACTGTGCTAGGTTTAAATATAGGACTGTATACTATCCATGGCCTCACCTTCCATTTGGCTACATCTCAAACCTGAAATAACTTTTCGCCAGGTGGTGGTGGTACACACCTTTAATCCCAGCACCTGGGAGGCAGAGGCAGGCGGATTTCTGAGTTCGAGGCCAGCCTGGTCTACAGAGTGAGTTCCAGGACAGCCAGGGCTACACAGAGAAACCCTGTCTCAAAAAAACAAAAAACAAACAACAACAACAAAAAAAAAACCCAAAAACTTTTTTCTTTTTCCTATGACTTTCCTAACTTTGATACCATATTATTGTAGTGAGAAGATATTGTCCTTGAATAATTTGAATAATTTATAGGAGCTTATTAGAGGAAATTCAAGGTGCATGTTCTTAGAGTTGTCAATATTTTGTAGTCAAACTCCCTCTGGTTCCCCCTTGTTCTTTCTTCTAGGACTCAGATGATGAGTACGGTCATACAAGAAACAAAGCAAAATGTTGTCCAAACTACTCTCCCAGTGAGGGGTCGACTTCAGAGACCAAGACCAAATGTGCAAAAGGCCAGACAGAGGCAAATAGTACAAAAAGGCGAAGCCCGAGACATAGCTAAGAATGAAGGACCAGAACTGCAAAAAGATGAGACTAGAACATGCCTGACTGTGGTGAGAGAATTGATCTGTAACTAACTGATCCTTAATGCATGCTGGGACAGCAAATGGTAGCTCAGCCTGGGCTTGTCCTGTCACATTCTACTCAGTTTCCTGTTGAGTATGCGCTGAAACTTTTATCACTTTGTCTTAGTAGTGTAGTAGCTAACTTCTCTAGCAGGAAACAGCAGTTATATCATTTTTGCCCCTTAACTAAGCGTACTGTTTGGATTGTTTAACCGTTTTAGGCATCTTTTGCCCTTTTAGACAGTGCCTCCTTATTTAGCTGAGACTAGCCTTTATCCTCTTTGTCTTCCTGAGTGCTTCAAGCACAGAAATACGCTATCATTTCATTCTGCTTAACTTTAATTTCTTGCTTTTTCTTTTGAGTTCAGTGTATGGCTGAGGCTGCCTTTGAATTTCTGATCCACACTTTTGCTTCCCACATGCTAGGGCTATGCCACTATGTCCAGCTTTACCTAGGCTTTCAGTTTATTTTTAACATTTACCTATGCATTTGTGTGGTCAGAGGACAACTGGTGGGAGTCTGTTCTTTCCTTTTATCCTGTGAATTCTGAGGATTGGAGGCTGTCATACCTGGTGCTTTAAATTTATTTATTTTTTTTTAAATTTTTTTATTTTTTTCTGAGTTGTTTTGCTGGCCCTTAATTTCTTAGTAAGTCTTTTGAAGTTAGAAAAAAAAAATTTAAGTCCCCCAAATGTTATTTTTTAACTAGTCATTGTTTATGTTCTTTTCTCTGGGTAAAACCTGGGGACAGGTTGATACCCAGAGAGGAACTTTACCTTCTCAAAAGAGGGGGCATAGGAGGAAGACTGTGTGAGGGGGTACTGGGAGGAGAGGAAGGGCTGATATTGGGTTGTAAAGTGAATAAATAAATTTAAAAGAGAGATGAAACCTAGATTAAAAGTCATTGTGAGCTCCATTTGAACAAAATATACTCCTAAAAAAGCTATTAAACTTTTGGTGCTGAGCATCAAACCCAGAGTTTTGTGCACACTGGGCGTGTGGTATGAAATTGAATTCCAGTCCTACTCAGTACATATTATCATATAACAGATGACCCTTAGAGCAGGGATGTGCAGCTGTGATGAATGTACATATTTATTTGGGTATGTGCACAGGTGCATGTGAGTATGGGTCAAAGGGTATATATGGTATATTCCTTAATTTTTTGATGCAGGGTCTTTAACTGACCCTGGATGCTATTGCTTTAGCTAAGTGGGCTCCTCATGAGCTCCGGGGATCCACTGTACATTTGTAACTCTAGTGCTGGGGTTACAAATGTGCTCTGCTACATTTGCCTCATGTAGGTGCTGGGGATCCCAACTCAGGTCCTCATATTTGTTGAGCAGGTACTCTTACCCACTGAATCCTCATTCCAGCCCCCTCTTGGGACTGTATTTATAATATTATGTCTACATGGGACTGTAGTAAGTCATTGCACCTCTTGCTCAGAATGAGGCGACCTTGTTTTGGTTGTAAATCATGAATACTGGATGCCCAGTTCAGGTAATAATTTTTAAAACCTAAGTGGCTTAGGCATATGGCACAATGACAGTGCATGCAGATCTTTCAGATTCAGTCCCAGCATCCCAAAGAGGAGAAATAAAAATGGGAATATTCGTTCTTTGATTAAAATGTTTTAAGACATCTTATGGTTAAATATTAAATCTCATGCCACAGGGTGGTGGCTAACACCTTTAATTTCAAACTCTCTAGGGGCAAAGGCAGGTGGCTCTCTGAATTTGAGGCCAGCCTGGTCTACAGAGTGAGTTCCAATGGACTACAGAGAAACCCTCACTCAAAAAACAAAACAAAATAAAACAATCTTACTCACTCAGCCTTATCTTTTCAGGCAAACTCTTCTCACATTGAAAGTGGAGTTGCAGTTGACATGTCCTCCAGCATGTCAGAGTGCCAAGTGAGTGAAAGTCAAGGCCACGCAGATCCTGTAGAAAACTTAAGTGTTAACAAGGCCAGTGTTGTACATGAACAGATGCGGTGAGTCTAGTTTTCATGAGAAAAGCATGAACCATGTCAAGCTCAGTTTCTGATTGTTACATACTTGGTTTTATTCAAAGACATTCTGCTTTGCCGTTGTGTTTCCTGGTGCCTTTTCATGCCAGGCAAGTGTTGTACTATTCTTATGTTCTCTGAATCAGAACTTTGCTAAGTTGTCCGGGCTGGCTTTAAACTTGCTTCTAGGCCAGGCAAACCATAATTTGTGATGCTGCTGTTTCAGATTTAGCAGCTAAGGTGAAGCTTGTGCCAGCAGTCCTGGTTTAAAATGATCTCATTCTGTATAAGGTGTGGTGGCTTGTGCCTTTAAGTTTAGCACTTGGGAGGCAGAGGCAGGAGCTCTCTTGAGTTCAAGTGCAGCCGGGACTATGTAGAGAAACTCTGTCTCAAAAAAACCGACTTACCCAAACCCAACTTGTCCCTTATCTTTAGGCTCGTAAGTTTGTCGCCTCCTTTGAACTTAGTAATATTTACCCTTACCTGTGTTTTATACTTTAGTTCAGTATAATGGTTAGGGGTGTGTGGTCAGATGACAGCTTTCAGGAGTTGGTTCTCTCCCTTCACCTTATGGGAATTGAACTTAGCCAGCCTTAGTGGCAAGTGCCTTTACCCACTGGGCCACTGGGCTAGCCCCTATACTTAAATATGTTTTTAGAGTTACATGACATTTTTCCTGGTAGGTGGACCCTAATGGCTCTGCTATTGGGCTACTTCCTCAGCGCTATGGTTTCAAAACAAAACAAAACAAAAAAACAGAAAAGCTTTTCATTTGCTTGTTTTTGAAGATACTTTTTCTGATGCTGAAATGTATTAGCCAGCATCATAATCATTGAACTTACATATTTCCTTCATGTTTCCAAACAGAATGGTTAGGAGGATTAATATCTCTTTTCTGTGTATTTTGGGGATTAGTTTCTAATGGATGAAGACACACACACACACACACACACACACACACACACACATATTTATACACAATCTCTCTCTGTGTCTAACACACACATTTATATTTGTTTGTTTTGTATGTGTGTTGGGGATTGAACCCAGTCCAATGCCTTACAGTACAAGTTAGCGAGTTACCTGCCACTGTGCTACATTCCTGTCCCTGTATTGATTTTTGAGCATCCTAATTCACATCCTAGCCAGTTACTGAGAAATTTCTAGAAGTCCTTAGGTATGTCAGCTACCTTGGTAGCTTTGGCTTTCTTTGAATCTTTAAGCCATGTTTGTTTGTTTGTTTGTTTGTTTCCCCTCTTGAAATGGTTTATGTTAACCTTAAGAACTGCAAGATCTTCCCATGAGCTTTCAGGAATGTGGTATGATAAGACTGTCAAACAAGGCCATTGTATATCTATTTGTTCATGTGTTGGAGCCTATTTGAGGTTTTTATTTAAAGTTCTGTTATGCAACCTGTGTTCAGCCTCTGTGGCAAGTGTGTTGTATCTGATTTTTTTTTTCTCTGTAAATTAAAGTTATATGAAACCAGGCTAGAACTAGTGAACAAAAACAATGAATGATTAATACTATAAACTGTTTCCCAGGCTATAGAGAAAATATAAGTTATAAAATCTTTTATGTTTTGTTTCAGATATAAAATGCAGTGTTTCATTTTGCATGCTCTGTTTTATTTCCAGTTTATATGTAATCCTTTGAACTTAACATCAGTTTGAATCCAGAATTGTTTATTGTTGTTAAATTGATGGAACGTTTTGGTCTTCATCATAATTTGTACTTCATTCTAGGCATGAAAATAAACCGTATGTTCCTAGTCCAGCACTGCTGATAAGAAGGCGGTTCCAAAAGGCTAAACCAAATTTAGGAGGAGCACGCCGTAAGGAGGAGCAACCAGGGGTAGAGAAAGGCCGGACAGAAGAGAGCACAGAGCTAACAGCAGAAGATCCCCTGCTGCCGAAGGGGGACTGGGACACCCAGCTTTCTCTGCAAGCAAGGGTGAGTCTGCTGTGCCAGGTCACGAAGGAGAGAGCATGGTGAGAGACTCACTTGTGTGCTGCACACACTTCCCTGAAAAGCCAGTGGCATCACAGCTTATATAGATTTGAAAGTTGACCACCTGTGGCTTTTCATGTTTTAGGAGACTAGGCCAAACTGCTAAACCATATTGATATAGATTGTATCCATGGTAATATTATCTTTATTTTTTTCTTTAAGGAAGAGGCAGATATGCCTCTGGAGGTTTCAGTGAGAGAAGAGTGTGTACATTCTGAAGAGTCGGCTTCTGATGGAAACGATGCTCAGGTGAAAGCTGGACCATCAGAAGGTTCCAGGGATGGGACTTCGGAAGAGCAGAGTCTCAGTAAACAAATTAGGTAATTTGTTTATTTTAGAGACTCAGAATAAGCACTTATTTCTTAAAGAAGTTCTACCTTAATACACTGTTTTTTTTGTTTGTTTTTTACAAGTATTTATAACAATGTACATTTTTTTCTGACCAAAAGATAGTGTTCCTTACCTTGGTAATTAGAATGTTAATGCTTGTTTGGCTGTAAACAATAACAAAGGGTACTTTCAGTTTTTAAGAAAGTGGGAAGAAATCTAAGTTCTCGAAAAACATTATTTTCCTAGTCTACATACCCAACACGATGAACCAGTTCCATTGTTTGATTTCATAGTCATTATTGATTGGTTCCATGTATTTTATTTGTTTTTCTTTTAGTTATTTCTCATTTTGTGAATATTTCAGTCATCATATCATGGTTATTAGGCTAAAACCCTTACTCTGGAATATTTCTAGATATATAAGTAAGAATTCACTCTGAATAAGATGCTAAGCTGTAGTGAGTTCCTTTCTTATTTTCATGGCATATATTTTTAAAAGAATGGGTGGGGCTGGGCATACAGTTCATGCACACATTTGTGTATGACTTTTGAGGCCTTAGGTTCAATTCTAATGTCATAAAATGAGAAGGTATAGTATCATCATCATTGTCATTGTTGGAAGTTGAACTTAAGACTCTCCATGCTGGGTAAGCACCCTACCACTGAGCCTTAGCTTGGGGTCTTTATTTATGACTGGAACTGAGATTTTACTGTGAACATTAAGCCTTTCATTGAGATTATCCTGGTGCTTACATGATGATAACTGTTATTTTGGTTACAGATCCAGCTGTCCACAACTATTGAAAGAATCAAGCTATCCCAAGACTGTTTCGCATCGAAGAACAACTCTCTCTTCTGCCTCTGAGTGTGAGATAGAGCACAGTTGGAAAAGAACACATAGGAAGATGAAACCAAATGTGACCAAAGGGCGTGGATCAAAACGAATTCGAGGTAAGACTGCTAAGAAGGAACCTAGAGCTTCCAAGTCCATGTTGGTGACTCTTCGGGCATCTCAGAAAGAGGATGAAGATGATGCTGAGGATTTTGATTCTGACTATGAGGAAGAAACCTATCATCTTGCCCCAGAAGAATTAAACAAAGCACCAGTATTTGTACCTGTTGGTCTCAGATCCCCTGAACCAGTTTCTGCTCAGATCGAGGAAACAATGGAAGAGGTAGTTTGTGTTTTGTTTTGTTTTTTTCAATTTCTGGCACTTTCACCCCTTTAATGGATAATTATTTCTTCTCTTAGATTTATTAGAGTCTGAAGAGTTCTTTCTCTAAACATCCAATGTCAAAAGTAATTTATTTGGGACTTAGTGAATACCGTAAGGAACACAGCAGAAGTTGTCATAGTCCTTACTCCACAAGGGACTATGATAGAAAATTGCTTATCCTTGTATCTGTAAGCTTCTTAATCTGGCTTTTGACTAATTTGAAAAAAGTCTTGGCAGGTGTTTTCTATGTTTGGTTGGTGAAGAAGATAGAATCAATCTCTTTCCTCTTTTCTTCTTTGTCTTTTGGTTTTGAGGCAGGGTCTCATGTATCTCACATTGCACATTGGCCTTCAAGCGTGCTGTGCAGTCCAGGATGACCTTGAGCTTCTGGTCCTCCTGTGTCTACCTTTCCAGTGCTGGGATTACAGTCATGTGCTGCTACAGCTGGTTTTAAAAAGGTTGCAGGTAGAACCTCCAGCTTCATGTCTGTGAGGCAAGGACTTTACGACAGCCACATCCTCAGCCTCTCCACCTCCCTGCTTTCTTACTCAGTCTTATCACTACCCTCCACCCAAGAGAACTCACCTTTTCAAACTGGAATTCTTGTTTCTGGTACAGTGTAGGTTGACCTTGATTTCTAATCCTCCTACATCTACCTCCCAAATGCTGGAATTACAGGTGTGTGGTGCTGGAGGTGGAACCCAGGGCTTTTACATAATTGGCATAATCACTACCAACTGAGCCATATCCCCATTTCCTGCTTCCCTGCTTCTCTGCTCTTAGGTCTTTTGGAGATGAATTTGCTAGAATACTTGGTAATTCTGTGTTTAAGTTGTTTTTTTTTGTTTGTTTGTTTGGTTTGGTTTTTTAAAGCAAAAAACCTGATTACATCATTTTCCTTTGTCAAAGGTTTTAGTTTCTATCTTTATCACCATTCACTTCTCTCTTCATCCATTCTCACTTCTCTGTCTTTTTTCTCCTTTCCACTCCCTGGCCTCTCATGATAAGTAGTCATTCTATAGCTACAGTGTGCCCAATTCTTGGTTTGGTTTGGTTTGGTTTGGTTTGGTGATGGTCCATGCCTTTAGTCCCAACATGCAGGAGGCAGAGGCAGAGTCAGAGAGACAGAGAGGCAGCGGCAGGTGGGTCTGTGAATTTGAGACTAACCTGATGTACAGAGCAAGTTCTAGGACAGCCAGGGCTGCACAGAGAAACCCTGTTTCAAAAATTTAGGGGAAAAAAACCCTCTGTAGTCATTCTAATGAAGCAGGTATGAAATAGAAGAGCATGCTTTGCCTCCTGTCTTACCTGTGGTCTTACCGTCCCACTCTGAGCTTTAGAGTTTCCTGTTCTCATTCGATTCTTAGTCATTTAGCTGGTTGAATAGGGATTTAGAATACTTTGAGTCATTTCAAACAGAATCAGGAGTTCTCTAGACTGTAGTGACGATGTAGAAGACAGTTCAAGTCCTGTTATGGCACATCTGCCAAGAGGAAGTACCCTTCTTGAGTCTGTAATATTATACTGGTAAATGCAAAGGAATATCTACCTTTAATTTATTCAGGATTAATAATAAGCCTGTCAAATGTCTAAACGTAAATGAGTTAGTAGAATTCTTGATATAACTAAATAATATTGAAAGTTCAAAGTAAGTCTTCTGAATGTAGGTTTTAGTATACATCAAGAAAATACCGAAGGAAAATTAGTTTCGTGAAGGACAGGTGATTAATTCTACATGGAGTTTATCTCTATATCCTCTCCCACAGCACTTTGGGTGAAGGCAAGTTGATAGAGAAAATTTACTTCCAGTAATCAGGCCTCAGAATGTGTCTTTACAGAATATCTTCAGTGGCACTGTTTTGTCCCCTCTTCTGGTGATCAAAGTTTGGGTCCTGAACTCTGGACTATACTCAGCCTATCATAGTAGCAATTTTGACTCAGAAGTTGAACAGAACAATTCAAATTGTATTTCCTTTGGCCTAGAGAGATTGCTCAGCAGTTAAGAGTTCTTGCTACCCAGTCATGAGGTCCACAGTTCAGATCCCAACACCCATATCCAGCAAACCCCTGCAACTCCAGGTTCAATGTACCCATCAACCTCTCCTGGCCTCTGGAGGCTCACAGATGTGCTCATCTTCCTGACCCGTACACATACTTCAAATAAATCTTTTAAAAAATATGATTCCTTTTAACCAGCTGTCAGATAGTGTGTGAACCCATTACTGAATGATGAGAGACAGTTGTTGCATGAGGAGTGATATGATCAGTGTGTTTAAGCACATCAGGTCATCTCAACTATAATATTTATGGTAGTGTACAGTTAGTTTTATGTATAGTTAATGTGTTTTTCTTTAGTCATGAGTCTGTTGAGGGCAGGGACCAAGTATATTTAATTTGACTTTGTATTCCTATGCTTATATGATTGTGTTTTTTAAAACATTATATAAATGTTAGAAAATGGAAGAAATTGGGACAAAGTGAGAGGAATATGAAATGACATGTCAACTACTCAAAGGGTATCTGTAGAAAATTTGATAACGGGTTGTAAAGCCCCAGTCCCCTCAGAAATGTAATGTTTTACTTTTGCTAAGTTCTTAGTCACTAAGAATTAATGTAGTTTGGTTTTTACGTTGTGTAGCTGAGGCATATTTCTGCATTTTAATGTTTAATTTTGTTAGTTAATATAGAAAATGAGGTCTTTTAATGTTTGTACTTTGTCAAATTGAAATAATGATCCTTCTTCTGACAGCTTGAAATAACCATGGACGTTGCAGACATGACTATTGTTGAACATCAGCTTTCACATATGGACACAACAGCTCAGGCTGTGCAAGCAGAAAAAGTTGTGTATCCGCCATCATTTGTAAGTGTCTTCCGTCTGCTCACCTCCGGAAGAGTGAGTGCAGGGTTATTTTTGTAACATTGATTTTTTTTTTCCTCTCATGTGAGGAACTGTTTTTATGAAGAGTTGAAATTTGCAAATTATCAAGGGTTTTACTTTTGTTTTATTTTTTTGTTTTTTCTTGTTGTTGTTTTTTTTTTTTTCAAGACAGGGTTTTTCTGTGTAGCCCTGGCTGTCCTGGAACTCACTTTGTAGACCAGGCTGGCCTTGAACTCAGAAATCCATCTGCCTCTGCCTGGGATTAAAGGCGTGTGCCACCACTGCCCGGCAAGGGTTTTACTTTTGATTGTAAAACTCATTTTTGTATTTATTTTGTAAAGCTCAATATCATCATAGGCTTTTACCTCAAAATTCTGAGGCATAAATCTATATTAAATAAATTATAGTAACTATATAAAACTAACTACATTGTCATAAATACCATAGTAGAGATGTATTTTTAAAAACCAACAAAAGTTACATTTGTTTTTACTTTGTGTTTGTGTGCGTGCTTTGCTTGCATGCATATGTATTCACCACTTCTGGTAGGTTTTCCTAGTGGATCTGAGGAGGAAACCACTTCTTCCCTTCCTGATTTTATGGAATTTAGTAATGCTTCATCCTTGACATCCCAACCTTGGCTTCCATTGGCTTATGACAGTCTATGTTTTTATCTTTTATTGACACATTGAATTAGAGCTGTTGTCATTGAATTAGGGCCAATCCTGTGGTTTTGTTTTAAACTGAATATGTTTAATAGACCTTTTCCAGGGAAGATACATTTTTAATATCAGAAATTTGAAATTCAATTTTACATTACTTTCCAGATTAAGTATGATTTATTTCTCTTTCCTACATGATTGCCTTGGCTAGAGCTTCTGTTGTAAATCACTTCCTAGACATGGTACAAGTGTTTTGTTTTTTTTTTTTCCTAAGACAGAGTTTCTTTTGTGTAACTCTGGTGGTTGTGGAACTCACTCTGTAGAACAGGCTGGCCTCAAACTCAGTGGTCCACCTGCTACTGCCTTCTGAGTGTTGGAATTGAAGGCATGTACCACCAATAGCTGGCTTTCAAGTGGCCTTTCTTGATTTGGTCATAGTCTTAGCAGTTGATCTTATGCCATTAAGTACAGTGGTAGCTGTTGGGTTTTCTAGGATGTCTCTTTCACGCTGAGGAAACTCTTCTGTGCCAATTTGTTGTGTGTTTGTCAGGAAAGGGTTTTAGACTTTGTCGTGTAGTTTTGAGTTTTTATTTTTTGCATTGCTACAGATGTATATGTTTTTGTTACCATGTTGGAATGTTGTAATAACAATAGTTTTGTGTGTTGTAGGAAGCTTAATTCCCTGAGGATGACTTTTATATGTTTCTGTGTTGTTTACTAGTATTTCAAATGTCTTTATGTCCTAATAGCTATTTGTTGTGGTGAATCTCCAACCTAGATATGCCCCGGCAATGAAAACACAACTCAGTTAATATGAATACATGCTGTGTGCCTAGGTTGGGCAGATCTACCACTACACTACCATCTTCCACATCTATGAGACCCCTTATAACTTTCTCCAGGCCATGTGCTTNTGCTCAGCTTTTCTTCCTCCTCCTCTGCTTCCTCTCCCTCTTCCACTCTCTACCTTCCTCTCCACCTTCCCTTTTATCTGCCCAATCATCAGCTCTCCTTTATTTTACAAATTAAGGTAGGAAGCTCATTCTTTGTTTGCAGCCACTCACAGAAGAATGGAATTAATATCAAATATAGTTAGCCCCTGGGCTATCCACAACAGCTATTATCCGTGGGTTTTTGTTGTTGATGATCATATAGTGTTAGGTGTGGAAGTCTTGTTTTTCTGATACCTTTGGCAGGGAGAGAGCCCCCAACAGCTTAGGTGAAGTCTTAGATGCTGTAAGCTGAAGGAAGGCTGCATTGAACATCTGTGTTTCACAAATGCTGTTTTAGCTACCAGTTGTATATAGATCTTGCTGAATAGCTGTTTCTTATTCTGTTTTGCTCTTACAACCAACTCCAGGGTTTTTAATTTGGTTTTTAATTCATGTTTGACAGTTGTACTGGACAGCAGGTCAGCAGAGCTCCTGGTGCTCCTCTCTAGACAGCTGTCTCCTGTCCACTCATCCTGTACTAACGTTTGTTATATTTTAACCACACAGTGTGGTAAAGTTTTGTCCTCTTCTAGACTTTAGTTTTTATTGGGTAAATACTGGTTTGACTAGAGATGAAGGATTATGACTGTGAAGATCCAAGACTAGGAGACAGATAAATCAGGAGTGAGATACAGAAGAATGTGGTCTGCAAGTTAGTATTTCTGTTCTTACTTGTGAACCTTTATGGATAAACATAAATTACAAAAAGATTTACTATCATAACTAAAAACACAGAAGGACTTGTAAAAAAAAGACTTGCTGATGCTTAAAAACAAAAACAAAACCAGAATATTTGTTTGGGGGAAATACTTAACATGTTTTTCTTCTTTTAGGAAATGGACGTAGGTGAACAGACCCAAGAAGAATCAGGTAACTGTTAACAAAGAATTGATTAAGACTGTTTGGTTAACTGTACTGTAATGATTTCGGTGATGACAGGTAAATGGGGCATTTAATGTAAATGGCGGTGATGACTGCTAAAATGTAGACCAAGACATTAACCTGTTAGGTAGAGAGGAACCTGAGCTTCTCAGACCCTAACTAGAAGGTAAGCCTAGAATCAGGGTGAAGTCGTGAAGCACCGATGTCTCCTCTGGAGCTGCGCAGTCACTGTGTGGGCAGTGTTCGTAGTGAGTAAAGGCAGCGTGGGTGAGCTATAAACATGTCCTGATGGGAGCAGACTGTGCCTGAGGACTGGGATAGTGGTGTGAAGGCTGTTGCAACTGCTTACTAGCAGACATCTGAGCATAAAGTCTTCCTAAGTGAAGAGATGTCTAGTTTAATGTTTATGTTTAATGTTGGTATGTTTTCTCAAGGTCCCAGTGATGGAAGCACGGAAGCCGCCATAACTTTACTTACAATGGGAGATATAGTATTGCAGTCAGAGATCGTTCCTGGACAGGGAGATGGTAAGTCTGGAAGATAAATCCTACCCAGAGTCAAAACCTTTAAAAATGAGTTAACAAGGTACATGCTGAGTAACCTCCAGTCTTTAGGTTTTTATGTTAGAAATTGTCAGTGTTGTTTTTCACAAAAAGAGATTAAATTAATCATTATTTTACTTAGTCTCTTCAGGTGCAGTGGCAACAATTTTGAGAGGATACAGTTGGCTTATTGAGAGTAGTTTGGGACTGGAGAGATGCTTCAGTTGTTAAAAAATAGCAAAGCTGCCAGGCAGTGGTGGCGCAGGCCTTTAATCCCAACTCTTGGGAGGCAGAGGCAGACAGATTTCTGAGTTCGAGGTCAGCCTGGTTACAAAGTGAGTTCCAGGACAGCCAGGGCTACACAGAAAAACCAAAAAAATAAAAATAAATAAATAAAGCTCATAACTAGAAATACAAGAATTATTTGGCTGGGCTAGATGGCCTTTAATCTCCAGCCATTGGGAAGCCAAAACAGGCTGATCTCTGAGCTCCAGGCTGGCCAAGCTTGGGAGGTGGAAAAGGGCTGGGGAGGGGGGGAATTTGTACTCACAGAATAGTTACTGATAAATCCTCAACCTTTCATAGCATCATAAACACTGGATATTGTGGATCATTGACCACTGATCAATATTTCTTTTAGCAAAAGGATTCCTGCTTGAGATGGTGATCATAACTGATATAAATCTATAGAGGGGCAAATAGTTACTGAGATGATTTATTTAACAGTAGTGGAAAAGCCAAAAGAAATGCCAACTTAAATCTTAAATGCATTAACTCAACATAAAACTATATAGTTGTTTTAATTTTTATTTTTGTGGTATAAGGTATTGAACCCAGAGCATTGTTTGCTAGGCAACTGAGCCAAATCTCCTATTCCAAAAGCTGAAGCCTTTACTCGTTAACTTTAACTATAGCTAATTGTATTATAGGCAGTTGTTTTGACTGGTAATGGTTGATCTACCATTCACTTTCATTGTATGAATTATAAGTTCATAACTGTGCATTTTTCAGAGGAGTGTCTAATTTGTGTTCCAAGAAGGGTTTCATTCTCAGGCAGAATACTTTAGTGACACTGGTACAAATTTCTAGTATTTAAAGTACAATTTTCAAAAACTAGTAAATGAAGATACCCTGTTTTGAAACCATTTAGGTATATAGTTACTGAAAATAACAAAAAGACTGGTTTTTTACTTAGAGTACCCCAAAAACTTAATGATAAGAATAATTAAGCTTATTACAGATCATATTCTTGAATGAAATGTGAAATAATGAAATTAAATTTGGATCCTAATAGAACAAACTTTAATACTGAAATTGAATTATAGTTACTGAATGTTGAGGAATTTTTTCAAATAGCTATTAAAATTGGATCAATTTTAATTTCCTATTTTCTTCTGCAGTAGGAGTATGTGTATTTCCTGATGTTCATTCAAAGGATCAAAGTCATGTGCCTTTTATCCCAGATAATGTAAATCAAAAAATTGTTCATGACGATCAGGGGGTTTGTTCACCTGTCATTAGTACATCGCATGCATCATTTGAAGAAAACAAGATCGTATCAAAGGAACAAAGCAGTAGAGACACTGCTGTGGTGGAAGAAGCAGTGGAGGAGACTCTGCCAACCAGGTAATTCCAGCATTCGATTAACAAAGAGTTCAGCAGCACCAGGTTAGTTATTAGCTTCTGGTAATGCTTATGCTAATTCTTCACAGGTTAAATTAAAGATTATCTGACACTGATACTGGTTTGTTAGTTTGCATATAAAACCACAGCAGTATGTTTTCTGTGTCTTTGAAGTGAAATAGGTTTATATGAATGTTTTATAAACATGGTCTCCATTTTCTTCTTAGGGCTCTTAGCAAACTTAACCTCTTTTTAATTTTAGCATTCAGAAATGACCATTTGCCAGGTGTGGTGGTACATACCTGTAGTTTCAGCCTTCTGGGGGCTTCAGCAAAGGTGGTTTCAGTTTTAGGGGAGCCTCATATTGTGTTGATACTTTCTCAAAACAAACAGACAAGCAAACATTTACATACAGTGTGTTACTGAATGGTGGTGTGTTAACTGTATCAGTGCTAGACATACACACCAGAGGGACTTTCATCACTTTGCATCTTTTTCCTTTTAGGAATATAGCTTCTACGATGAGCACACATTTGAGAATGGAGAGTATGGTTGTTACACCTGAACTAAATTCTGAGAAGATTTTAGAGATCGGTGAGCTTGATGGTCATCAGGAAGTTGCCAGTTTCTGCATAACTAAAGGGACAGAAGTGGAAATTCAAAGAGGTGAGTTTAATTTTTCTTTTAGAAAATTATATTGACAAAAGATAGTTCAGGGACCTGTGAGATGGCTCGATGGGTAAAGGCACTTGCCACACCAGTCTGTATACCGGAGTTTGATCTCTGAAACCTATATAAAGGTAGAAGAGAGAACTGGCTCCCGCCAAGGTGTGCTCATGGTGGCAATGCAGCTCTTGGAATAATAAATAGTTTTACATTTATTTTGTGTGTGCCAGTATTTTGTTCACATGTATGTTCTAAGGGGTGGTGAGAACACTCCTGATTCACAGCACTCTGGAGGTAGAGGCTGTCTAAACAGAAAGTATTGTTTGTTTCTTGAGATGATCCGTATACAGTACAATTTACCTACTTAAAGTTTGCAAATTAGTGTTCTGCTCACCAAATTGTCTTTAGTACCACAGTCAGCAGCTACTTTCCAGCATAGCCAACACTAATTCCAGTGTGTCTTCGTACGTGCCATGCTAATAGAAACATACAATATATCGTTGAGTCTGGTGTTTTTCACCTAGCATGTTTTCAGGATTCGTTTATATCATGTATAAAATACTTTTAAAAATGTACTGCTGTGTGTTTGTATTGCCTGGGACTGTGGATGTGGAGGTTAGAAGACAGCCGTGTGGAGTTGGTCCTCTCCTCCCACCATACTGGCTGCCACAGGTTCTTGGTCAGAGCTTTTACTCACTGGATCTTATTTCTTTTTATTGACAAATAATATTGTGTAACTGTACCACCTTTTGTTCATTATCTGTTGGTGAGCGTGTAGAATGTATCTGCCATTTCTATAATGAGTAATGCTGCTATGAACACTCATGGATGTTCTTATTTCTCCTGGGTTTACACATACCAAGTAGAATTTCTGGGTCATGCAATATTTCTCTTTTGCCCCCTCTGCCATGCTAGGGTTGAATTCAGGCTTTTCTATATGCTAATCGTATACTGTCACTGAGCTTCTTCGTCTTAGGAGTAACCATTAATTTGTTTTCAAGAAGATTCCAGTTATTTTCGTGGCAACTTTTATATGTTATGTGGCAGTTAAATTAAAAAAAAAAAAAGAATAGGTGCATGACTTTATATTTTTAACCAGCAGTCTATGAGAGTTTGTCTGATGTCTGTCTATCTGTCTCATGCACATAAGACAGGATTTCACTATGCATTCAAAGCTGAGTAGGAACCTCACTGTGTAGTTTAGGCTGGCCTTGAACTTGGATTCTTCCTATTTCAGTCTTCCAGAAGCAAAGAATTTTAGTTTCTGTCCCCGCCTAGACACCTAACTTTTTTAGTGGTGCTGGAATTTGAACTCAGGACCTAACTGGTAAACAAACACTAAAGTGTATTAATCCATAGCCCTCCAAGACAGTATTATAACTCTTGATGTGAAGCAGGATTTCATTGTAAATGTGACTAATGATACATGTCTTTTTCTTTTTCTTTTTTCTCTTTCTTTTTCTTTTTCTTTCTTTTTTTTTTTTAATCTGTTGGGGGGGACGTGTGGGCATGTGGGCCACTAAATACATGTGGGGAGCAGAGAGCAGGCTTGGGTTTCTCCTCCATGGATCCCAGGGATTCAAATCATATCATTGCACTTGCACACTGGCTTCTCTGATTGTTTCTTTCTTATTTTATTTTATTTTATTTTATTTTATTTTATTTTATTTTATTTTATTTTATGTGTATGAGTGTTTTGAGTGCATGTATGTCTGTGCACTCTCTTGTGATTGGTGCCTGCAGAAGCCAGAAGAGTATGCCAAATCCCCTCGAACTTGATTAACAAATATAAGAGCTGGGACTCAAATTTCGTTCTTCTGCCTAATCTGCAAGTGTTTTTTAACTACTTGAACTCTCTCATTTTTAAAATGTCCTTAATATATTGTGATGCATACATTAACTTCTACCTTCATTTCCTCTTCTACTTCTTGCCAAAGGTCTGATTCCTTAGGAAAAGTAGTGGAAGCCATACCCTTCCTAGATTATTGAATTCATGCTTAGAAAATCTGGATAATTAACACCATTCCCCCCTAGTTTTGGGTTCCTGATATCTGAGATTTCCTTTCAGCCATCAATGTCTGACAGTATATGCAGTTAGTTAATTCATTAAACTGGTTTGAGCAGTATTCAGAAGTACATATGTGGTCTCTTGGTCAGTTTGCTCCACTCTTCTGCCTAGGTTCACACCATTCCTTATATTTAGAAGTATTTTTCTTCCCCAGTGTGTGATATCATTTAAAATTCTATTGCACGTATCTTGTTGTCTGTGTCTGTGTGTGTGTGTCTGTGTGTGTGTGTGCACGCGCGTGTGTCTCTTGCACCTGTACACATGCCATGGTGCATGTGTTAGGATACAGGAAAACTTGCTGGAGTCAGTTCTTTAACAGTGGGACCCAGTGGTTGAAAGACTTGGTGGCACCTGCCATTACCCACCAAGTCCCCTCACCTGCCACACAACTACACCTCTCCCAGGCACCTGCTGTGGTGGAATTATCAGAGAGACCCTTGTACTCACTTCTAATCCTCTTTTGGGTGTGGGTTTGTCATTAGTTATTAAATTATGTATTGCATGTGTATGTATGAGTGGGTGTATGCATATGTGTATGTGCATGTGTGTCTGTATGAGTGAGTGTGTCTGTGTGTGTATTTGTGTCTTAGGTGTGTGTGTGTGTGTGTGTGTGTGTGTGTGTGTGTGTGTGTAGGTGTGCATATACCACAGAGGATGTGAGACTATCAGATGACAACTTGTGGGAGTCAGCTTTCTCCTTTCATGTGTGGGTCCTGAGGATTGAACAGGTTACTGTTAGCTAGCTGATGAGCCATTTGCCAGCCCTTAATTACAGTACTACTTTTAATTATGATACTGTAGAACTGTTATCACAAATAGGGATGCAATTGCTTTGTCACCCAAGAATGAAATATGTCCAGTGTAGGTTTCATTAATCATGTTTTACTTTTCAAAAATCTTGGCAAACCCCATTCTTCTGCCGTGTGAATTAGCTGATTTTTGAGTATGAGAATCTTGGAGGGGTAACCAAATCTGTTTTTTAAGAGAGAATATGTTTCTAATGTAGAGATTTAGCTGTACTGTTTTGAACTATATCTTGTGTATCCCCCCCCCTTTTTTTTTAAAAAAGAAACTGAGGGAGATGATTCCAAAGCAGTAGAATTAGAGGATAAAAGCCGTGCTCCAGTCACAGCAGCAGAAACTAAGGAAGAGGAGCAGCCCCAGTGTGTGCGTGATGTTGAAGGGGCCGGTGTTTCTCAAGAAGCAATCCTACCTGCGAGGTAAAGGAGGAAAGACACCCTGCCGTTCATTCTATGCTGTACCTTAGCTTTCGCCAGCCACAGAATTCCACTGGGGTTAACATTTTTAAAGTTGAAAACATTACAGTCAATGATAATACTTAGTCCTAAAAATAATTTTGTGCTTGGTTGATTGATTTAAAATAATGTATTGAAACTATTTCAGAATTGAAGATCACGAGGAGAACTTGCAAGAGGTTCAAGTGTCGGGCGCTGCAGTTGCTTCGTCTGAGATAGGGCAGCAGACACTCGATTCGGGGCGGAGTTTTGGTGAGAGTGCTGCTGAAGAAGCCCTCAAAGAAACCCCTACAGGCAGCGGCGTGCCCGTGCTTCCTGTGCCAGAGGTAGAGCAATGTCCAGTACTGAGGGCTGTGGCTCTCCTTTCTCCATTTACTGTACAGCCTATGTGGAGGCTCACACTTGTAATCCCAACTCTCAGGACTTAGAGACAGGAAACTCAAGTTTGGGGGCAACCTGGGTAGTATAACAAGCACTAGGTTAGCCTGAGTTACACAGCAAGACCCTGTCTCAAAAAACAGAGCACACATTCGACCCCAGCAATTGAGAGGGAGTTTTAGACAGATCTTTATGAATTCCAAGGCTCCCTGCTCCAGATAGTGAGACCTTGCGTTTAAAAGAAACAAAAACTCCCAAATACATGTATGTTCACTTCATCACTGATTCCCAAAAGCTCTGGTCAGCCCCTTTCTGCTTCCTGCCATCTCCTCACATCTGTGACCCTAGTTTTACCTTGGCAGGGGTGGACTGTGGTCGGGGTGTGGTGATCGGTGCCTGTGCTGACGGAAGAGGAATTCTGGAGCCCAGGAGCTTGAGGCCAGCTTTGGCCCTGCAGAAACTAGTCTTAGAAACAAAACCAGGAGCATGATAGAATTTTTGGTGTGTGTTTGGACTCCTGACCCTTCCAAGGCCATAGAGCAGTGGTTCTCAGCCGTCCTATTGGTGTTCCCCTTGAATACAGTGCCTCATGTTATGGTGACCCCATAATAGTAATTTAGCTGCTACTTCATAACTAATTGTGCTACTTCTAAGAATCATAATGTAAATATCTAATGGGCAGGATCTCTAATATATGTCCCCTGTGAAAGGGGTTTTGAATGACAGGTTGAGAAGCATTGTCCTGAAATACAAGTATTATTCAGTTTTGTTAGAAAAGCTTGAGAAGTTAATTTCTTGCGTCTTAGCTCTGATCTTTATATTTCGTTCCCAGAATAAATGTTTCCTGAGATATTACTCCATGAGGGACATTGAGGCAGCACTGGGGTACAAAGCTTTGGGAAACATGAATAATTGCATGTTTTGATATTTAGTTGATATCTGGTATGATAGGCTCTGTGATAGACTGGAACCAGACCTCGGTGGTGTCCTCACCATCAGTATAGTCTCTGGAAAGGAGAGGCATTAATACTGTTTTTAAAAAGATCCTTGGATAGGAAAGTAGTTGAGTTTTGAAGTACAGAATAAAGTAGCTTATTAAAAGGAAAGGAACATATTTTAACAATAGGTGTAACACCATGATTTGTTAAAGTAGAAAGTAAGGAATTTATCTCCATCCAATGTCAAGATTTGTTTTCTATGTCATCCCCAGTTTTTGCTTTTTAACTTTTACTTTGAAATAATTTCAGACTTAAAAAAGTTACAAAAATCTGTAAGAACTTTCCCTTACTTTGTTTTCTTGGATTCAAACTTGATCTGTTTGACATTAATTTATATTCATGAGTTATATCCATAATGTCTTTACTAAGAAAAAGATGCCTTACAAAGGAGTAGCAGTGTATATTGCTGTTTTAGGTCTACAGTGCTACAGCGGCAATGCAATAGCTGTCATTCCTTTTGTGCAGCATAGTGTGACTTTGATATATTAGTGAAGATACTTCCTAATCACTTGGCTAGGATGGTGTCTTTGAGATTTATATGTGATAAGGACATTTTTTCCCCTTCATGTTGGGTATGTGCCCAGTGAGACCCAGCTCTTTCTTTTTCTTTCTTTTTTTTTTTAATTAGATATTTTCTTCATTTACATTTCAAATGCTATCCCAAAGTCCCCTATACCCTCCCCCCCACCCTGCTTCCCAACCTATCCATTCCCGCTTCCTGGCCCTGGCATTTCCCTGTACTGGGGCATATGATCTTCACAAGACCAAGGGCCTCTCCTCCTGTTGATGACTGACTAGGCCATCCTCTGCTACATATGCAACTAGAGAGACAGCTCTGGGGGATACTGGTTAGTTCATATTGTTGTTCCACCTATAGGGTTGTAGACCCCTTCGGCTCCTTGGATACTTTCTCTAGTTCCTCCATTGGGTGCCCTGTGTTCCATCCAATAGATGACTGTGAGCATCCACTTCTGTGTTTGCCATGCACTGGCATAGCCTCACACGAGGCAGCTATATCAGGGTCCTTTCAGCAAAATCTTGCTGGCATATGCAATAGTGTCTATGTTTGGTGGCTGATTATGGGATGGATCCCCAGGTGGGGAAGTCTCTAGTAGTCTCCTTTCGTCTTAGCTCCAAACTTTGTCTCTGTAACTCCTTCCATGGGTATTTTGTTCNCTATTCTAAGGAGGAATGAAGTATCCACACGTTGGTCTTTCTTCTTCTTGATTTTCTTGTGTTTTGCAAATTGGATCTTAGGTATTCTAAGTTTCTGGGCTAATATCCACTTGTCAGTGAGTGCATATCAAGTGACTTCTTTTGTGATTGGAGACTCAGCTCTTCTTAACAGTAGCTTTGGTATCTTTTGACAAGACTTGATTCAGTCAGTTGTTGGCAGTGTTTGTTTCAAAATAAAAGCCTAAAGATTCCTAGCATTAGAAAATTACAATCTGTTTATGGGTAGTTTGTGGAAAACAGGAGCAACCCACAGTGGAGGCAAAGGGAGCAGCTACCTCCACTGAGATATTACAGACTCAAGCATCTGCTGTGTTGGGAATGTGGATGGAGTGGAAGAGTTTGACCCTCCACCCTGACACCGAAAAATTATGGAATAATTACATCTGACAGTTTAATTGGGCTATTTTAAACTTATTTAAGATAAGCCTGTTAGTTTGAAGATGCTGTCTCTTCACCATATGTCAGGCTGTCAGAAACTTTCTCAAGCTTCAGTTTCTTCTCCATGTTTTAATGGCAGGGTGCACCATCTAATGTTCCAGAAGCCCAACGGGAAAACCCCAGTCCTCAAGACGTTACAGGTATGAAAGGCTGCTTCCAGCAAAATGTGTGCTGTGATAATGTGTAGTATAATTTTTAATTTTAGCCTCCTTTTTTTTTGAGATAGGTTTTTGTTTTGTTTTGTTTTGTTTTGTTTTGTTTTGTTTTGTTTTGTTTTTTTGTAGTCCTGTGTGTCCTGGACCTTGCTAAGTAGACTAGGCTGGCCTCAAAGTCACAGAAATCCTCCTGCCTCTGTCTCCCTAATGCTAACATTACAAGCATATTCCACCACACCTGGCTTTCATGTAAATATGGGGGGGAAAGCACAAATTTAAATAAGCCAATGGCAGTCATAAAATACAAATGTAAATTTTATCAGTTTTACTCAAAATTATAAATGCTTCCCACAAAATAGCCTGTGTAGGCTTTTGGGGTTGGGGGATGTGTTTTATTTTTTTACTTAGTTTTGGCATTGTACGTTACAAGAATCATTTTAGAGATGAAATAATGGTTTTGTACTATTTCTTGGTTTAGCTTTTCATTGCTAACTTTTAACTTCGACAGTGAATCTATTTGCTAATGGACAGCAAGATGGAGAAGATGAACAAGCATTCATTTTAACTTTGGTGGAAATCCCAGCCAATGCAACAGAAGGATTTACCGATGCCGCCATGCAGTTAATGCCGAGCTCTCTGCTGCCAGCACCTATATTGGTCAGGTCTGGGAATGCAACAGAACGAGGTGACCTGAGGTAAGGCAGTTAAACCTTTTACCAGTCAAGTAGTAAGTCAGCTGTACACAACAGTGTGCCGGTCGCATGGATGAGGATGGTACTTGATCTTGTCTGTTCTCTGCTCTGCCCTCTTGTACTTTGGCCTGCTCTCCTCTGTCATCCTCTAGAAAGTCCTTCTACTTTTACACGATTTTTGTTACTATTTTTAATGTATATGAGAAAAAAATGTGATTGTTTTTCTATGTGTAGGTTATTTCACATAACACAGCGTTCCAAGTCTGCTCATTTTCTTTGTAGTCACACATTTTATTTTTCATTTTGCTTGAGGAACAAATCCTTGCATGTGTGTGTGTACATGTATGCATGTGTGTACATGCCCATAACTTTTTCTAAATCTACTCATCTGTTGATGGCCTAATGTCATAGTTTCTATAATCTGACTGGTACTAATAGTATTACAGTAAACATGGGTATTTGGGTGTTTGTTTTTGTACATTGATTTCATTTCCTTCAGATCTACAAGTATGTAGATCATAAGGTAGGTCTATCCTTAGAATTTTTGAGGATCCTCCGTCATGTTTTATGTAAAGGGTATGCTGATTTCTACTCCCACCAGTAGTGTGTAAGTTTTTTCACATCATTGCCAGCATTAATTTGTTTTGCCTTTTATTTTGTTTTGTTCGATGACAGCTATTTAGATAGGGATAAATAGTTTAGTGTAGTTTTGATATTGCACTGTTTCATAAGTTTGTTGAACTGTTGTGCTTTTGAGAAGTTGAGGCCTATTGTGATCAGTTGTCCACTTTTAATTTAGTTAGGTTAGTGTGTATTGGTTGTATAAACAGGTGTTTCATTATGACACTGGATACATGCAGCTATATGGGTCTGGTTATGTAGCCTGGCTTGGGTTTAGTCTTCTTGAGATTATAGGTATAATTATATAACTACCTCTTTAAAAAGTTCTGAATATGGGCTGGCAAGGTAGCACAACAGGTCAAGCTGCTTGTTTGCAAGCCCAATGACCTGGGTGTGAGCCCCAGAACCCACATGGTGGAAGAAAACTCTTGTAAGATGTCCTCTGAACTTAACGCATGCTTCAGCACACATGCCTTCTTTCTAGCATGCCAATAAATTAGAAAAATCATTGTTTGTATCTTTCTTAATATTAATCTTATTGTGATAAATAGCTGCAAACAATTTCCTGCATTTTCGTAGTTTTTTTTCTACTTTGTTTCTTTCATTGAGAAGCTCTATAATTTGGTTTAATTACATTTGTTCATTGGTACATTTGTTTTCTGAGCTCTTGGAACCACATGTTTCTCTTTGTTTCCTTCTTGTATTTTCAAAGTTACAAGACTTACATTAAGATTTTTGATTTATTTAATGTTGGTGGTGAGTGGGATGAGGCACAGGGGTCTAGGTTTCTTGTTTGTTTGGTTTGGTTTTCAGGGATTTTATTTTGGTTTGTATTTAGATTTAGTGTATATGTGTGAGTGTTTTGCTTGCATGCATGTATATATACCATCTATATGCACTTGATTCCCTTGGAGGCTAAAGGCATCAGATCCCCCTGGAACTGGAGTTACCAGGTGGTTGGTTGTGAACTATGATGTGCTGGGATCTAAACCCAGTTCCTCTGCAAGAGCAGCAAGTGCTGTCCCAGGGATTCTGCGCCCCCCCCCCCCCACACACACACACTTTGCTATTTTGTTGCTGTGGTTCTTTAGTATATTTTGAAAACAGGCATGTCAATACTTGCAGAGGTGCTCCTTTTCCTCAGGTCTGCTTTGGCTATTCAGCTCAATTGTTTCTGTAAGAATTTTTGTTTTTTTTTTTTTCTAGTTCTGAGGAGAATGAATTCTTTGGTATTCTGAAGGAAATCGCATTGACTCATAGACTGCTATTGCTTTAATAAAACACAGATCAAAAGCAACTTGGAGGGAGGAAAGGATTTATATTTGACCTTACAGGGTACAGTCCATCATTGAAGGAAGTCAGAACAGGAACGGGATGCAGGACCTGAGGTAGAGGCCATGGAGGAATGCTGCTTACTGACTTGCTTGGTTTGTTTTTTCAGGGGTGCCTGCCCAGAGCTGGCACCACCCCCCGAGGCTTGGGTACTCAATCATTAATCAAGAAATGTTTCACAGACTTCCTGCAAGACAGTCTTAGTGAGATATTTTTTTCCATTGAGGTAACTCTTCCCAGATAATCCTGACTTGTTTCAAATTGATAAAATCTAGCCAGTATAATGGTTTTAGCTTTTAAAACTGGCTTAGCAATTTTAACTCCCTGATCTATGAACCTGGGAGGGTATTCCATTTTCTAGTATCTTCAGTTCCTTCAGTGATTGTCATTTCAGTCTTTCTTTCACCTGCTATAGGGTTTTGGTTTTGTGTTTGTTTTTGTGTTTTGTTTTTAGGCTGTTATGAAATGGTTTTTTTTTTTTTTTTCTGGTTTCATTCTCAGTGAGTTTATTGCTGATATATAGAAGTGTTATTGAAGCTGGCTTGTGATAGCCCATGCCTTTAATCCCGGCAGAGGCAGAGAGGTGCAGAGGCAGAGGCGCAGGTGGATCTCAGAGTTAAAGGTCAGCTGGTCTACAGATTGAGTTCCAGGACAGCAGGGGCTACACAGAGAAACCCTGCCTTAAAGACACTCTCCCCCCACCCCCTGCCAAATGTTACTGAATTTTGTATATTGACTTTTGTATGCTATTTTGCTGCCGTTATTTCCCTGTTGTGAGAATCTTTGGGTGGAATATTTAGGATTTTTCCGTGTGTAGAATGGTATCATCTGCACTCAGGGATAGTTTGTCTCTCTTCCTTTTATTGTCTCTTTCATCTCTTTAAATTGTTACGGCTAGAGTTTCAAGTATTGTGTTTATCAGAGAGTGAAGTCTGTCTGGTCCCTGGTCTCAGATTAAATGCTTTCATTTTTGTTCTGTTTGATAGGATGTCTGTGAATTTATCATATCTATCATTCATTGTGTTGCAGCATCTTTATAGATATAATTATTGGGGGGTTATCATGAAGATATATTGAATTTTATCAGACTTAATTCTTCATCTATTCAGGTAATTATGTAATATTTATTCTTGAGGATATTTATATGCTATTAGTTATTAGTGATATTAGACCATCCTTACACATTGGAATAAAATTCTCTAGATCATGGTATGCAAACTCTCTTAAGATTTCTTTTCACCTGAATATTTATTAAGAAATATTTATTAAGAAATATAGATTAAGTAAAAGTGAGAAAGAACTCAAGAGAGTATGACAAGTTACAAGGGAGAATACTTACTTAATTCCATCTGCAAATATTTTATTGAAGATCTCTATTGTATGTAGCAAGGATGTTGGTCCATAGTTGTCTTTATGTCAGGTTTTGCAAGGTCATACTGGCTTCAGAGTGGGTTTGAAAGAGCTTCGTTTTGTTTAATAGACTGATTTTTTTTGTTTGTTTGTTTTGTTTTGTTTTGTTTTAATTTGGTAAGATTTAGTAGTGAATTCCTTTGGTTCTAAGATCTTTATTGAGTTACTTTTTATTACTATAATCTCAATTCTGTGTTTTTTATTAATCTAATTAAGGTTTTTGTTTTGTTTTTCTTAGCTTTTAAATATCCTCTTGCTTTGATTTTAGCAGATCATATGCAACAGACATTTGTGTCTTTCTTCTAGAGGTTGCAATTTATTGGCATATAGTTTTTAAAATATTCTTAAATGATCTTTTTAATTTCAGTGTTATTGTAATAGCTTTTAGGGGACAGGCTTTTTCTTTTCTTTTTTTTTTTATTAGATATTTTCTTTATTTACATTTCAAATGTTATCCCAAAAGTTCCCTATACCCCCCATTCCCCACCCCTGCTCCCCTACCCACCCACTCCCACTTCTTGGCCCTGGCATTCCCCTGTACTGGGGCATATGAAGTTTGCAAGACCAAGGGGCCTCTCTTCCCAATGAAGGCCAACTGGGCCATCTTCTGCTACATATGTCACTAGAGACACGAGTTCTGGGGGTACTGGTTAGTTCATATTGTTCTTCCACCTATAG
>NC_034600.1:31119191-31120442 GCF_900095145.1 Mus pahari | reverse complement strand
CCATTGTGTAAATGTACCACATTTTCTGTATCCATTCCTCTGTTGAGGGACATCTGGGTTCTTTCCAGCTTCTGGCTATTATAAATAAGGCTGCTATCAACATAGTGGAGCATGTGTCCTTAATTACCAGTTGGAACATCTTCTGGATGAAGAACATCTTCAGGAGAAGTATTGCTGGATCTTCCAGTAGGACTATGTCCAATTTTCTGAGGAATTGTCTGGAATTTCCAGAGTGGTTGTACAAGTTTTCAATCCCACCAGCAATGGAGGAGTGTTCCTCTTTCTCCACATCCTCGCCAGCATCTGCTGTTACCTGAATTTTTTATCTTAGCCATTCTGACTGGTGTGAGGTGGAATCTCAGGGTTGTTTTGATTTGCATTTCCCTGATGATTAAGGATGTTAAACACTTTTTCAGGTGCTTCTCAGCCCTTCGGTATTCCTCAGTTGAGAATTCTTTTGTTTAGCTCTGTACCCCATTTTTTAATGGGGTTATTTGAATTTCTGGAGTCCAGCCTCTTGAGCTCTTTTTATATATTGAATATTAGTCCCCCATAAGATTTAGGAGTGGTAAAAATCCTTTCCCAATCTGTTGGTGGCTTTTTTGTCTTACTGACAGTTTCTTTTGCCTTACAGAAGCTTTGCAATTTTATGAGGTCGCATTTGCCTATTCTTGATCTTACAGCACAAGCCATTGCTGTTCTGTTGAGGAATTTTTCCCTGTGCCCATATCTTTGAGGCTTTTCCCCACTTTCTCCTCTATCAATTTCAGTGTCTCTGGTTTTATGTGGAGTTTTTTGATCCACTTAGACTTGAGCTTTGTACAAAGAGATAAGAATGGATCAATTCTCATTCCTCTACATGATAACCATCAGTTGTGCCAGCACCATTTGTTGAAAAGGCTATCTTTTTGCCACTGGATGGTTTTAGCTCTTTTCTCAAAGACCAAGTCATCATAACTGAGTGGGTTCATTTCTGGGTCTTCAATTCTATTCCATTGATCTACCTGTGTGTCACTCTACCAGTACCATGCAGTTTTTTTTTTAATCACAATTGCTCTCTAGTACGGCTTGCTTGAGGTCAGAGGTTCTTTTATTGTTGAGAATGGTTTTTGCTATCCTAGGTTTTTTGTTATTCCAGATCAATTTGAAAATTGCCCTTTCTGGGGCTGGTGAGATGGCTCAGCAGATAAGAGCACCCGACTGCTCTTCCAAAGGTGCAGAGTTCAAATCCCAGCAACCACATGGTGGCTC
>NC_034600.1:31072236-31119180 GCF_900095145.1 Mus pahari | reverse complement strand
TGTTGTTAAAGTTGGGATTCTGTTCTTGGGACTGTCTTCTTTTAGGTTTGTTGAAGGATTACTTTTTTGCATTTTTTAGGGTGTAATTTCAGTCCTTTCCACTAATCCTTTGAAGGGCTGGATTAGTGGAAATATACTGTGTGAATTTGGTTTTATCGTGGAATACTTTAATTTCTCCATCTATGGTAATTGAGAGTTTTGCTGGGTATAGTAGCCTGGGCTGGCATTTGTGTTCTCTTAGGGTCTCCATAACATCTGTCCAGGATCTTCTGGCTTTCATAGTCTCTGGTGAGAAGTTTGATGTAATTCTAATAGGTCTGCCTTTATATGTTACTTGACCTTTTTCTCTTACTGCTTTTAATATTCTATCTTTAGTTAGTGCATTTGTTCTTCTGATTATTATGTGTTGGGAGGAATTTCTTTTCTGGTTGAGTCTATTTGGAGTTCTGTATGCTTCTTTTATGTTCATGTGCATCTCTTTAGGTTTGGGAAATTTTCTTATATAATTTTGTTGAAGATATTTGCTGGCCCTTTAAGTTGAAAATCTTCATCCTCATCTCATATTATCCGTAGGTTTGGTCTCTCATTGTGACCTGGATTTCCTGGATGTTTTGAGTTAGGATCTTTTTGCCTTTTTCATTTTCTTTGATTGTTGTGCCCATGTTCTCTATGGAATCTTCTGCAACTGAGATTCTCTCTTCTATCTCTTGTATTCTATTGCTGATGCTCACATCTATGGTTCCTGATTTCTTTCCTAGGGTTTCTATCTCCAGAGCTGTCTCACGTTGGTTTTTGTTTGTTTGTTTGTTTGTTTGTTTGTTTGTTTGTTTCTACTTCCCTTTTTAGGTCTTGGATGGTTTTGTTCAATTCCATCACCTGTTTGGTTGTGTTTTCCTGTAATTCTTTATGGGATTTTTGTGTTTCCTGTTTAAGGACTTCTACCTGTTTAGCAGTGTTCTCCTGTATTTCTGTAAGTAAATTATTAATGCATTTCTTAAAGTCCTCTACCAGCATCATGAGATATGATTTTAAATCCGAGTCTTGCTTTTCGGGTGTGTTGCGGTATCCAGGACTGGCTGAGGTGGGAGTGCTAGGTTCTGATAATGGTGAGTGGTCTTGGTTTTTGTTAGTAAGATTCCTACATTTGGCTTTCGCCATCTGGTAATCTCTGGAGTTAGTTGTTATAGTTGTCTCTGGTTGGAGCTTGTTCCTCCTGTGATTCTGTTAGCCTCTGTCAGCAGTCCTGGGAGTCCAGCTCTCTCCTGAGTCTCAGTGGTCAGAGTACTCTCCGCAGGCAAGCTCTCCTCTTGCAGGGAAGGTGCACAGAGGTCTGGTGTTCAGACCTACCTCATGGCTGAAGATGAAGGCCCAAAACAGGGCCTGTCCCAGAAGATGTGTTGCCTCTGCGGTCTGCGCAGTCACCTGGACAGACTAGTGTCCAAGGGACGGGGGACAGAAGATGGTTCGTTCCCTCACCTGCTCCGGCAGTAAGAGCCCTCCCAGGCAGCCACCTCTCTTCTAGCAGGGAAGGTGCCCAGATGTCTGGAACCCGAAACTATGTCTGTCCCAGAAGCTGTGTCTTCTGCTGGGACAGGCTTTTTCTTTTCTCTGGCAAAGCGTCTGCTTTATTTCATTGGTCATTTCACTTTCCATCTTCCATTTCTGGATTCAGTTACTGCCTTCCTGAAGCCTTGCTTATACACTGTAATTTGATGGGTTGGTTTGTTTGTTTGCTTTTGGTACGATGTATGTGTTGAAGATGTTATATTTATGTTTGTGTTTACTTATAGCAAAAACTAATACATTGTGTGATTAGAGTCTATATAAACTGTTTAACAGAATTAGCTCAGTACAAGGATTTTTCAGGAATGTACAAAGACTACTCAATGAAGATAATACACATTTTATTATCATACTTATTTTCTACCAAATCAGAATACAACTTTGCTTTTGAGACAGTGTATCACTGGGCTGGACTTCACCAAATAAGCTAGTCTTGTTGGTCAACAAGCCCCAGTGATTAGCCTTTGTCCACCTCTCTAACTCTGGAAATACATGCCACTATGCCCAGCCTTTTTCATGTGAATTCCTAACATTGAGTTTATGCTTTCAGGGCAACTACTCTTCTGGTTGTACTATGCCTCCAGCCTTATTCTTCCTTTTAATGTTAATTTATCTGCCTTAGCTATAAACTTTCTACTAGGTTTAGCTTTTCCTATATAGGTACTGGAATCACAGATGGTTGTGAACTACCATGCTAGAAACTAAACCCAGATCTTGAAGAACAAGTATTCTCAATTTCTTTCTCTTTCTTTCTCCTCCTCCTTTTTTCTCTTTTTTTAGATTTTAAACAGTCTTCCTATGTACTCTTGGCAGTCCCAGAACTCTCTATGTAGTTCAGTTTAGCCTCAAACTTAACCATAGAGACTTCATCTGCCTCTGCCTCTGCCTCTGCCTCTGCCTCTGCCTCTCTGCCTCTCTGCCTCTGCCTCTGTGTTGCTATTGAAGGAGTGCCTTGTTACACCCAGCTAAGAAACAAGTACTCTTAACTACTGAGCCATCTCTTCACCCCTTCCCTCTGTATGTTTTCAGATAGGAATCTCGCTGATTTAGTTAGAATGACAGGCTAGTCTCTCACTGCTCCTTCCCTTCACAAGAAGCAAAGCTCTAAGGTTACAGACTGCAGCTCTCTCCTCAGACCCTCATTCTTGTGGTATGCACTTTGCTGACTAAGCCATCTCCAAAATCCCTTGATTCTAGGAAATCTTTATTTTCCCTTGTGATTTCTTTAGTCAAATCTTTATGCAGTGTATTACTAAATTTACGTGTGTACATCCATTTGATCTTTAGTGCAACTTAGCGTATTTCCATGAGGGTGTTTTGTCTGTCTGTCCAATCTATATTGTTAAGAGCTTGTGTCTAGCTGCATATATATAGCAGAAGATGGCCTAGTCAGCCATCATTGGGAAGAGAGGCCACTTGGTCTTGCAAACTTTATATGCTCCATACAGGGCCAAGAAGAGGGAGTGGGTGAGCAGGGGACCAGGGTGGGGGGAGGGTATAGGGGACATTTGGGATAGCATTTGAAATGTAAATGAAGAAAATATCTAATAAAATAAGTTTAAAAAGAAAAGAGTTGGGTATAGAAAGGCACTATTGCTGTATCGGGGCCACCTTTCCTTTACCCCAGTGCTACTTGTCTTATGCCAGTGAGTACTATGACAGCCCTGACACTGTTGCTGACTGTTGTGGAGGTCTTACTTAGTACCTATGTGGTAACTTAGAGAAGACAATATGCTTTTATATTTGATGAAGATCTCATTTAAATATATATACTTGAGACATGTATGATGGCATATGCCTTTCTTTAATCCTAGCACACAGGAGCCAGAGGCCAGCCTGGTCTATTTATAGTTTCAGGACCTCCAGAGCTACATGAAAGATCCTGTCTCAAAACCAGGAAAAGCCAAAACCAACCAGCCAAACAATCAAAAAACAACCCAAAGGTCTATCTGCCATACAGTTCTGTCTTGTTGCTTTTGAGACATGAGCTAATGAACTACTTTTCATCATGTGACACTTATTTGACTTGTTATTAGAGAATTAAAGCTTTATAGACAGGGAAAATGCTTTGTGTGATGTTTATACTTAATCCAGTGTTGTGGGGTTTAAGTTGTGAAGCCCTTGAGTATGAATCCACACCCCAAACTTTTTTTTGTTTTGTTTTTTCGAAACAGGGTTTCTCTGTATAGCTCTGGCTATCCTGGAACTCACTCTGTAGACCAGGCTGACCTCGAACTCAGAAATCCGCCTGCCTCTGCCCCCCAAATGCTGGGATTAAAGGCGTGCGCCACCACCACCCGGCTCAAACTATTTACCAGCTTTTATTTCTGTTACTCATGAGGACTTTCATTGGAATAGTGACTTCATTAAGCAGCTTCTAATTCACTGGGTTTGCATGCATTTGTTTTCTATGCAGTGGGAGTTTACAAACCTCTTCAGTTGTTCAAGATGCTTCGTCCTTATCTCCTTCTAGAAGTGGCAGTTCTGAAAAGCCTCCTGCTAATTTGGACCTTACATCTAGGAAGAGATTTTGTTGCAGTCCTGATGAAAGTATTCATGTTCCTCCTGCCAAAAAGTTCTCACTTGCTCCACAAATTGATTATCAAGAATGTACCTCTGAGGTAAGATTAGGTTATTAACTGCCTTGGCCACATTTCCAAGGGTCTGTTTCTATTCTTCTCATTTATCTTTAAACCTTTATACATACATACACACACATACATACATACATACATACATACATACATACATACATACATACTGCTGTATAGACATATGGCAAAATTTTTCTGATACTTATCATATATACAGGTCAAAGTAGTTTTTGAGATGATCATTTTTAACCGGTTCAAAGGAGTAATTGTACATTAATCAGGAAACCTCCAGTGGCTGAAAGTAAAGCTGATAGTTTCCTGATAGTCTAGATCTTCACTCTGCCACCTCCCTAGCAACTGTGGACTGTAGAGTAACAACTTTAGGGCTCTGAATGAACTTTCTAATGAGTGAAAGTAATAATAATATTCCCCTCCTCATCATGCATTAGCATTTTTTTTCTCTCTCTCAGGAATAAAGCCACATCCTCCAGTGCCTGGTGTCATTTTGTGCAGTCTCTATCTCACTCTCTAGCTAGCCACATTGGCCATCTTTGGATTCCTTGACTGTTCTGTAAATCATGTCCTGAGACATTTCATTTGCTCCCCTCTGTGAGGAACATTGCCTTATGAAACATTGCAGACTTAGCTCAGTCATCGTTGACACCAAAAGAACAAAAAAGACAGGAGGAACTTTTCATGCACAATAGTTAAAACAAAGTTTATTAAATAAAATAGATCAACGAGGGCATTAGATCCACTGGGCCAGGAGTTAGCTATAGTTGTGAGCCACCATGTGGGTGCTGAAAATTGAGCCCAGGTCCTGTACATAGTTAACACATTGATAACAATATTCACTTTCCAAGGGTGTGGGGAGTGAAGTGAATGTGGGTGGAGTCAGAGGACTGCCTCTGGTACTGCCCTCTGATCAGCCTCTTTGAGGTCCAGACTGCTGGGCCCATGACTCCTCCTGTCTCTGTCTGCCCAGCCCTAGGGCTACAAGCACATGTGCCATACCTGCCATTGTTAGTGGAGGGCTGGACACTAAACACAGTTCTTATGCTTAAACTCAAATACTTTGTCTACTGAGTCTTTACATTGCCCCCACATGTATCCCTTAAAATATAAAAATAAAGGGCCCAGAGAGATGACTCAAGAGCACTGACTGCTCTTCCAGAGGTTCTGAGTTCAATTCCCAGCAACCACATGGTGGCTCACAACCATCTCTAATAGGATCCGATGCCCTCTTCTGGTGTGTGTTAAGAGAGCGACAGTGTACTGTACTCACACATATATAAAATAAATAAAAATGTTTTTAAAAATAAACTTATGGTGAACAATATTAAAGTTAATATTACTGCCTACATCACTGTCCCTTCACAGTGCACAGTATACTAATTAAAACATTTTTTTCTATAGCAAAGCAAAATTTACGGATTACAAATAGTGAAACATACCTATAATCTATATACTCTGAACAGTGAACAGTTCTCAACCTATGGCTCTTGACCCCTTTGGGGGTCACGTATCAGATATCCAGCATATTTAGATTATGATTCATGATAGCAAAATTACAGTTATGAAGTAGCAATAAAAAATTTACGGTTGGGGTCACCACAAAAATGAGGAGTTTTAAAGGGTTGCAACATCAGGAAGGTTGAGAAACACTGCTCTAATCACTAAACAAGGAGGTTCATGACTTTCAGTCAGACATACACACACACACACACACACACACACACACACACACACACACACGTCAGAGAACTTTTTCTCACTTCTGATAAGGACATATTATACCCAGGAAGATGGTACATGATTATAATTTCCCCCATCAGCAAGACTGAGGCTAGAAAATCATAATTTTGAGGGCAGCTTGGGCTATCCTAAGTTCCAGGCCAATCTGAGTTCCACAACTAGAATGCCTTAAAAAAACAAAATAATGAAAAAGTCTGCCAGAGGAATTAAATGTTTTTGAGAAAACAGGTGAGTGAAATAAATTTAAATAAGACTACAGACCTGGGTGTAGTTCAGTGCTAGTGCACCTGTCTGGCACACACCAGTTCCTAGATTAGTTCCCAACAGTGCACAAGTACACAGTGACAAATAGAGGAGTCTTTCAGTTCTAGCCTGACTTTCTGTTTTCTAACTGGAAGCCCAGTGTAAGCCAAATAACTTATACATGAATAAAGCGAAACAGAAAAAGTTACTTTAGAAAATCTGTATAAAACAAGTAGACTTAAAAAAAAAAAGAGTAAATATTTGTATCTTATTAACATACACATACTTGTGTATGTTATTATTTGTGATTTTATTTTATAAGTTTTGTTTTAACTTTAACAATAAAATACTGGTTATAAAATGTTCTCTGTCTTTTTTCTTTCTTTCTTTTGGGACAAGAAGGATCAGGTATTATAGCCCAGACTGGACTCAAACTCAAGATTATTCTGCCTGTCTTCCAAGATGGGATTATAGATAAATGCTACCACAGCCAGCTTTCTCCTATGCTGTTTTAACTCAAAGTAGCATACTAGGTACTCTGTTTGGTCGAGACTAAGAGTTTGAAAACAGCCTGACAACCTTACAAAAAAACTTTAATTTTTTTTCTAAAGAATCGATAGTTCTGTAAGTACGATTTTCTCCTGTTGAATTATATTAGACTTAGTAGAGTCATGAAGTAGATTGTTATCATGTTGGATCATCTTTGCATTTTTGGAAGTCTGCTAACCATGATGTATTTATTACTTTGTCAGTCGGCTCTTTTTAAAGGTGTTTGAGTTGAGGGTAAGGGATGTCCCTCAGTGCTAGAGCATGTGCTTAGCCTGTGTGAGACCCTGACTTGGGTACTCAGCTCCATAAATAGGAACAATTTGTTTCATTTGATGTCTTTTGAGATTTGGTAGTTGGTATATGCTGGAGATAATAGACATTTGACAGCTTTCACTTTCCATTGTGCTCTAGAGCAGTTTAAATAGCAGCAGTATATATATTTTTCACAGATGTTTAAATTGAGATCTGATTCTACATCTGACTCTATAGAGTGTTCTCAGAAATGCTCATTTTCTCTAGCATGATGGAGGGAGGGGATGGGATTGTAATTTACATAATAAGTGGATTGCTAAAACTTTTTGTATATTTTTTGAAACAGGTATGTTCAGAGGAATTAAATGTTTTTGAGAAAACAGGTGAGTGAAATAAATTTAAATAAGAGTACATTTTGCTAAGTGCCCTTGATTTTTTTTTTTAATTTATTATAAGAGCCATCACCATGAGGAAAACAGATATTCAGTAAACCTTAGGCATACTAAGTTTTAAGAGGGATAATATCATTGAGAAAGTCCTTATCTGTGCTTGCATTTAGATTTCCCTTATGTTCCACGTAGGGTTAGAGTAAGGCCTTTGATATATTTAAATTGAGTTTATACAGGGTAAGAGGTAGCTGACTTAGCTTCGCTCTGTATGGCAGTGACTAGTTTTCTCAGAACTGTTTGTTGAAGAAATTAGGCTATCGTCAATGTTTTAGTACCTTTGTTGGAAACCAGGTGTCTGTAGCTGCATATGTATTTCTGTTTTATGCTACTGTACTACATGGCTGTTTTTGTGCTAATGCATGGTATTTCTAGTACAACAATTCTGTGTTACAGTTTTATTAGTATCTTTGGGAGAAGAGTGGTCTGGTTTGTCGTTAATGCTTTCCATGGTGGTTTTAATTGATTCACTTTTTTCATTCCCAACATTTTTCTTGTGTCCTATCCCTCTGTCTGTCCCTGCTCTTCACATACCTCCTCTCTCATCCCCAAATCTGTTTCCCTGCTGCCTTTACATCCATGTTGCTGAGTCTTCTCTGGGTCCAGAGTTGATTTCTTTGCTGTGTCTCTGACATAGTTGATCAGTTTTACTGGTAGACTTAGGTCCCCATCACGCCTTTCCCAGTCAGGAGGGATCATGCTGACTGGCCTGATTGGCCTTTCCATGTTCCTGTGCTTCTGTGGTGCAGTTTGTTGTTGATGGGACCGAGAATTGCTTTTTAAAGAAGGTTTTATTGTCTATTCCTGGCTGTCCTTGAACTTATGGCAATCTGTCTGTCTTTACCTCCCAATTGCTGGGATTCTGGGCATGTATCATCACACCCAGGGTCACAATATGTAACCCCAGCTGTCCTGAACTCACTGTGTACATCAGGCTGGCCAGCTTGCCTCACAGAGAAGCCTGGCCTTGGTTCCTTGTTTTCACTGCTTAGCCTTTCTATTACTGCGTGCTTTTCAGCCATCCTGTGACCTCTTTTTGCTTGCTGATGTTCTTGCTCTTTTTCCCTTTGGTGTAAACCCTACTTTGTTCTGACTTTTGTCAATACTGGAGTCACGTGTGGCTGTGTTGCTTCATTCTTTTGGCAATCTCCCTCTTCAAGTCTGACCATCTGACTCTGCCCCTCTCTCTCCCCTCTTCCCACCCTCTCCCTCTCCTTCCCCTTCTCCAGGGTCTCACTCTATAGGACTCTGTGTAGCCCAGGCTGGCCTTAAACTCATAAAGCAGTCTTTTTGTGTAGCCTTTTGGGTGCTAGGATTACAGGCCTATACCACAGTTCCCTGCTCTGATCAATAGTTTCTAATTGTCTACTCCACTGACTATATTAGACTGGTTTTGTTAAGCTGGGTTTCTTATAGAACACCATGGGTTTTTCCTTCTTATACTCCAATTTATTTGACTCCTTTTTCAATATTTCAAATCTCCTCTCTGTTTTTTTCTCTTTGAAGCAGAGTCTTGCATGGGACAAGGCATTTTCCCTACCTCAGAGAGTACACATGCAACCTCAAAACCTCAAAAGGAACACAATGAACCAACTGATACAGGATCATCTGGGTCTCTTGATGAAATCAAAGATGCATGTGTAGAAAACATGACTCAATTGCCTCAAAGTGAGATAGTATCTGATAAAGAAGAGAAAACTGAACCTGCTTCTAATTCTGAACAAAGGGACAGCGTGACACCCTCTACAAAACCCCCTCTGACCAGGTATTATTAGAGACTCTGTAGTGACTGTCTCTCTGCCCTTAGGTAAGGAGAAACAACATGCAGCAGGCTCAATAGAGGATGAAACCCAGTGCTAAGTTGTTTTCTAGATGTAACCTCCATCAGTTATGTAAAGGGAAGACATTTTAGCCTAAGACATAGAGAAATAGTCCAGGTATACATTCTGTATGACTGGAGCTTAGCTGTACTGAAACTGACTGTGTCAGACAGCAAATCCTTAGATATTTGCCCTTCCAGTCTGTTTGTGGTCATTATTTTGATGAATACACATTGTGTTGTATGAAACAAACATGTAGCCGAGATGAGACAACATAGAGTTGGTGTCCTATGACTCTGGAAGTTGTTCTATTCAATTTCCAAATAGTGTGTCATTTTGTTTCCTTCTGGCTTTTAGTATGGTTTCTCTTTAGGTCTATACTTACTGCTGCCTCATTGTTTTCACTTTACACTAGAAAGAAGTCTTTAGGGTAATTAGTAATTACAGTTGTCAGCTGCATTGGAAACTTTAACATGCTAAGTTGAGGATAACAGGCACTAGCTCTCTCTAAAGGGAAAAGACATGTATGTCTTTAAAAGACTTTATTTCAAGCTGAGCATGGTGAAACTTACCTTTAATCTTAGCACTAAGCAGGTAGATCTCTGTGAGTCTGTGGCCAGCCTTCAACTGGTTAATTATGAGTTCCAGGACAGCAAGAGCCTACATAGGGGATCTAGTCTTGAAAAAACAAACAAACAAATATTGGCTGGATGCTGGCGCAGGCCTTTCCAGCACCTGGGAGCCAGGAGCATGTGAATCTCTGAGTCCAGGGCCAGCCTGCTCTACAGAGTGAGTTTCAGGACAGCCAGGGCTACACAGAGAAACCCTGCCTTGAAAAAACCAAAACCAAACCCCGGCAACACCAAAGCTCACCCAGACCATTCTTAGGCTTCAGGGCTGTGTGAGTTCTGCTGCAGCACAGAAGCAGCTGCACCGTGGACTGGGCGTGTTTCCTAAAACTTATAGTCATAGAGCATTTGACTCAAGCCTTACCTGTTTCAAATTCAGAATTCCATTTTGATAATGCTCCCCAGGTAATTCATGTGCACTTTTAAGCTTAAACAACCTTGCCTGTGTCACAGATATTCATCATAGTGTAGTGTCATCAGTATTTGGTAAAATATACCACTTTAGCATTAATTGAAATAAAATTATATTAAGAATATGTGATTTTCTTTGTTGTAGTTTTATTAAGCACAGCCTTCACTATGTATTCCTGCCTGGCTTGGGACTAAAAGACCCACCTGCCTTTGCCTCTTGAGTCCTGATATTAAAGGCATGTATCACCATGCCTGACAAAAGAATGTACCTTGCACAGTGTGGCAACACAAGCCTGTTAGCCACAGCATAGCATTGCTTAGAAGGCTGAGTCAGGGAGACCTTAGCCACATAGAGAAAGACCTCCTATCAAATCAGCAACAAAAGGAGTATATGTGTGTTTGTGTGTATACCTGTATATTTAAATCTTTTGTGTTTTCATTTCTAGACCTGGTAGAAGGCCTTTGGGATTTTTATCATTACTATGTCCAAAAAATAGTTTGGAATCTGATGAAGTGACTCAAGCCCATAGTAAGAAGCGCCTAAAGCCTCAGATACCTGTATCGCGGCGAAATTTGAGAAAACCTAATCTGCATAATACAAGCCAGAAAAAAAATCAAGAATCATCAGCTCCACTCCCATCACCAAGTGTTACCGATACTCTGTCTGATAAGACTGGAAGTTCTGAAAGTTCAGCAACTCAGGTATGTGAGAACTGTTGTATTTTATTGTGTGTGAGATACATCTATCATCTGAACGAGGGATGTCAGAAATTATTTTAGTACAACTTCTTTTTACCACAAAAATGTACCTAATTTAGTATAAGCTATTGAAACAGCCAGAAATGGGACACTAACTTGCAGTTCCTTCAATGCAGCTCTCTGGCCCATAGAAGCAAAGTGAAGTACTACTGTGGTGTTATTTGTCTGGGGAAAAGTCCTGACTAATAAAAATTCAAAGGAGCATAAAACTAGAATTTGTATATTATTTCTATGCATCCTGAATCTGTCTAATGACAAGTCTAGGATGAAAAAGAAATCTGTGACCCTCTCCTTACTGACTTATGACTGCTAAAATATTATTATTACTTCTACAGTGCTGGGGATTTAACTTGGGGCTTCATGCATTCTAGGAAAATGCCTTCCCCGTGACCTATCTTGTCAGCATTAGCTTTATTATCAGGTGTATTACAGAATGCTCATAGCTGTTAGCAGTGTGACTGGGGCAGTGTAAACACAGCATACGAGTGTCTCAGAATAAGCAAGTTCCTTTGCATCGTCCATCTTTTTAACAGTCTATTCATGTCCTCCACTGCTAACAGGGTATCTGCTTACCTAATTATTCATTCAGGTAGTTTTATATTACTAATTTGTTGATTTTTCTGGTAGTTTGTTTTACTTACTTTTTCTTTTATTATTTTGAGATGACATTTTCATTATACAGGTTGAGGTATCTTACAGAATTCAGTGTATAGCTCAGGTTGGCCCTGGAAATTCTGATCTTTATATCTATTTCTGACTCTAGTTCCTCATTACTTGTTGCAAAATAGTATTCTGTGGTATGGATGTATCACAGTATGTTTTTTTTGTTTGTTTTTATTTGAAACAGGGATTGTTTTGTTTTGTTTTTTGTTTTTTGTTTTTTGAGACAGGGTTCCTTTGTATAGCCCCGGCTGTCCTGGAACTCACTCTGTAGACCAGGCTGGCCTCGAACTCAGAAATCCGCCTGTCTCTGCCTCCCAAGTGCTGGGATTAAAGGCGTGCGCCACCACTGCCTGGCTCGAAACAGGGATTTTTAAAACTGGCCTATAACTCACTCTGTAGACTAGGCTGTCCCTGAACTGAGGTCTGCCTGTCTGCTGGGATTAAAGACTCAGTTTCTTTTATTCAGTTACCCTGTAGAAGGACCTCTCTGTTCTTTTAAAGTTTTTTACCATTGTGAGCAGAGGTGATGTGAACATTTATGTATGTCTACATAGAAACATATATTTTTATTTTTTAGTGATAAATGTCTAAAAGTATTCTCATTGTTGGTTTTTTTTTTTTTAATCTTATACAAAAATCTCAATAATAAAGCTTAATCCTCTCGACTCAGTCATCTGAATGTTGGGATTTCAGGCTTGTGCCACCATATGTCAGCCTATCTGTAATAACTACGTGGTATTCCATTACTGTGCCGTGCTCATTAGTAATACTGATCTTATAAGCATATAGGTTGTTCGTAATTATGTGCCGTATCAAACAACACAGTAATAATTGTCTTATAAATAGATCATTTTACCTGTTCATCTTTAGACTTAATAGACATTTATAGAACAATATAGAATACAAACATTTGTTCTATTAATAGATAGAATTAGAAGTCAAAAGAAGGATGAGTACTTGCTCTTTTGATAGACTCTACCGGCTCTGTCTTCATAGGGCTATGGCAGTTACTATGTATTAGTAGTCACACCACCACTGCAACCTCTGCTTCCAGCCCAACACACACACTTTGCTTTTAGATCATGATCTTGCTTCTTGACCCCAGCTGGCTTTAGCTGGGATCCAAGGGTTTAAGATAGAGAGATGTCCCCTGTGCCCATTCATTCTCCAGCCTTTATGAGCACAGACTTGTATTGTGTGCAGTTGGACACAATCTGGGTATTTGACTTAAAAGAAACTTGTCTTTTATTTTCATAGAGATTTTTAGACTATCTTAAGAATATTAAGGGAAAGATACATTTTATAATATAGGTTGCAGTATTTTTCTGTATACCATGTATATTTTTATTTTGTTTTTGCTTTTTTTCCCCAAAGATTGATTGATTAATTGGTTGATTTATTATATGTGTGTACACTGTAGCTGTCTTCAGACACTCCAGANGAGGGCATCAGATTTTTGTTACGGATGGTTGTGAGCCACCATGTGGTTGCTGGGATTTGAACTCAGGACCTTTGGAAGAGCAGTCACTGCCCTTAACCACTGAGCCATCTCACCAGCCCCCTTGTTTTTGCTTTTGTCATGCAGCTATTTTTTAGTTTTGTGTAGGTAAATTTGTCAAAAGCATTTTGTCTTCAGATTTTGTAATCATTTCAAAAGATATCCTTAGTCTAAGAGATAAAAATATCTTTCTATGGTTTGTTACAGTAGATTTTTGTTGTTTTGTTTGTTTGGTTTGTTTGTTTGTTTGTTTGTTTGGTTTTTTTTTTTTTTTGAGATAGGGTTTCTCTGTGTGAGATCAGGCTGGCCTCAGACTCATAGAGATTCACCTTCACCTGCCTCTGCCTCCCAAGTATTGGAATTAAAGATGTGCACCACATTTTTTAAATCATATTTTAATTCTCATACCCCCCCCCCGAGAACCCCCAACATATCTTCCTCTCAATTCTTTATCATTACTTTATTTTACTTCATAACTCCCTGAGTCCATTCAGTTCTGCCCATCTAAAGAACTGACTTTTGGAGACTGAAGAGCGCTTACAGCCAAGCGCCCAGGGATGTGGATGCCAAGGGCCCAGGTTGGTCCCAGCATCCACAAGATGGTTCACAACTGTTCTAACTGTGGTGCACATAAAATCATGCAGGCATACATACATATGCATGGATTATTAAGAAAATTCAATCTCTGTTCACACATCTGTTTCATTGGTATTTGTATGTGTTCATATATTAGTATTGTGCTGTTTTATGTTTTTTTAAAGATTTATAACTATGTTAATTTTTGATTTTTGAGCATCAGTTCTCACTCTAGCAATTAAAATGTTTTAGGTGTAGACTTACCAGTGATTTAGTTCTATATATTAAAATTTGTTTTTCTGAGAATCAGGATGAGGTAATCACACTGTCATTTATTTACTTAACAATGGGTATTAAAAATTTAGTTTGCTTCTGTTTTTTTTCTCGTGTGTCTATGTTTTCACCCGTGTGTGGGCACATGTGTGTATAGGCCTGAGGTAGACCTTGGGCCATCATGCCTGCCTAGCATTTCTATGGGTTCTGAGTATCCAAACTGTCAGCTTCCTGCTTGGGCAGCAAGTGTTGTAATCGCTGAGTGGTCTCTCCAGGTGCTCTCTCCCCAGACTGTGTTCCAAAAGCCACCTTTTAGTCAGTGTTAAAGCTCTTGTTGCCTAGGGATCGGGTCCCTTTGTTTTCCTCTTTGCTAGGGATTGAGCCCAACACCTAGTGCCAGTTAGGAAAGCAGTGTACCAGTCCCCAGTAGCAAATCTAAGCAGCATATTACATTTCAGCTTTCTTATCTTCCTAGGTTTCTTCTGATCCGCCATTGCTAAAAGAAGAGTGTAAAAATGGGCCCAAAGGAGCATCTGAGGAAGAGGTGACCCCGGTCTCAGAGTTTGTCTTCAGTGACATCTTCATTGAAGTGGACGAAACACAATAAAGCACTCTTCTGGGGTTCCCCTTCTTTTTACTTTCTATTTTCGTAATGAGTTTGAAATTTCCAGCGACCCTGACTTTAACCACGCAGTGTTTAGAAAAGCGCCACTGCCTGTTCTGATCTAGGTCAATTTTGAATACTTATTGAGCTTCATTTGAAGCTTTTATAATCAGTGGGAAACATTTCGTTCTGATTGACCCTGCATTTTGGAAATATCAAGCAATTAAGACTGCTCTCACTGACAGGCATTGCAGCTTGTTTACATTTGATGTCCTCTGTGCTGAGCACACCTGGGCTTGAGAACTGTGTGCACACACATCTGTATAAATCATAGTGCTGACATACTGGGAGCTTGATTGTGCTTAACATTTGCTGACCTTCTTTTCTAAAGGTGTTTTGTTTCTGTGTTTTGTTTTGTTTTTGTTTGTTTGTTTGTTTTTCCTTTCATTTTTCTTTTTCTTGAGGGTGACCGGTTACCTGTAAGTATATGAAAGCAAATTGTGAAACTCCACTTTGGTATGGTAAAGTTAAAACTTTTCTATCATCTATTTGACTGGAAAAAAAAAAATGTGTATTTTTCTAATTCATGGTGATGTAGCATTAGTCCTGATTGAAGATCTAGTATTTAAACTTGCTATTTATAAAGTCGGCGCATCAAAGAGATTATTTATTTTTAAATTTTTTATTTAAAATATATCCCAATTTAATTATTTTCACTTATCAAATTTGGGTAAAGAAAGCATTAACAAATAATTTGTCTCCTTTTCCTCTTTACTTTAAAAGCTATTTTAAAATGTCATACTTAAAAATGTTTAGGTAGTGTTCATATTTTGAATACTTTTCTCATACTTTAGTATATTGAATTTATACTGTGAATATTTTTTGCTTTTCTTATTCTAATCTCAGGATTTTCATTGGAAGAAAAAAATTAACATAAAGGACAAATTGTCCTATATAACTGAATCTTTTTTACACACACATACACACAAATAGTGATAGCTATTTTCCCTACTAAATTCTGTTCACAGGACATGTGGGCCTTCAACCACAAAACATGAACCTGATGTTGAAGCAGAAAATAAGACAGGAAAACTTAGCAAAGCTAGTGATGTCCTCATTATGAACTAGGCTGTTTTTAATTTTGAGTCTTATGATTTTTTGTGTCTTGTTTCCCCTAACAATTTTTCCCCTGGTTCAAATTAAATGCTCCAAAGAGCAGGTGTATTCAACTTTATTATAAAGCCTCATAGATTAATATATAGAAGTTTTTCCATAAAACATTCTTTTTGAACAGTAGCCCAAGTGGCCCTGGTCCAGCTGCTCGGCGGATGCTGAAGTTGGCAGGACTTTAGCTTAGATCTCGCTCATTAGGCCGTAGTTTCCTTTTTCCCACAGGGCTTCAGGTGTTCAAGACTGGCCTTGCCCTGTATGTAGGTGAGGGTGTTCTTCAACTTGTAGTCCTCCGCTCTGGGAGGACAGGAGTGTACCACCATGCCCACTTTCATGCTGTGCTTGGAGTAGAAGCCACCTTTCCAAGTGCTAGGCAAACACTGTACCACAAGTTTTCCCAGCCCTAGACTACAGTGAATAAAAATCCGAAGGTGCTGGTGTCTGTCTGTAGGAGCTATTTGCAGGATGTGTCTAAGATTCAAAAACTGTGTTCATTGTATTATGAAATGAGCAATACTTCAGTTGGAAAATATTTTTACATCTAGGTAATTTTTCGTTTTTCATATTGATAAAATGGTGACCACTTTTCATGTTTCTAAGCAAAAAAGGATCGAACTCAATGAGTCTAGAGTGCTGATTCATTGAACTTACTGTGAGCATGTTTCTTGTTCTGTGGCTTAGAGTAAAATGTATAGTTTAATGTCTGTAATAAAGGAAGATCTATATAAGTTAGATGGAAATTCTCAAAAGTATGCACCTATTTCATGTGACTAATGTCACAAAAATCATGGAGATAATTCACATTGCTATATAAATGCCTTTTTGTTAGTTTTAAAAAATGTCATGTTCTGTAAAGTTGGTTTTTTTTTTTAAATGTTACTTGGGTTAGATCACCGAGACTAAACTATTATTTATCCCTGTATAATATTTATTTTTTTAACCTTTGTCTCATTTATCTGTAATAAACCGATTTTATGGAAGATGTAATTTATTGTATAAAGACTACAGGGGCATTTGTTGTATAGAGAATCAAGTCGGTCAACAAGTTGTCCTGCTGCCACTGGACAAACCAGTGTTAGGAAGAGAAACACAATCAGTGTGCTTAGCTTTAAGGTGGGAAGATTTGTGATGGTGGAAAGATGTTGCAAGGAATTTGCTGTAGAAATCTTCAAGGAGATGTATGAAAGGGCTTTACCTTCTCTTGACTGTTTTCCTCTGATCACTTAACATCTTAGCAGGTGGCCCAGGCAAGACATAGATGCAAATATTAATACCCAGTGATTACCACCATTATTCAAATGCAAGTGACCGTGTATAATATCTTGTTTGAAGTTTTTGACAAAGAAGCAATATCTTGTCATTTGTAAATTTTCTTGTTCTAAAGAAAGCAGTAATGTTCTGTAGATAAAAATTATGTAAATAAAAGTTATTTTATACCATTCTTGTTTTGTCCTTTTCAAACAACAAAGGCGTTAATGAAATTAATGTTCAGTTAACTGGTTTCTGTTTTCAATTATCATCTATGCTTCTTTATAAAAATATAGTATTGCCAGATATGGTGGCTTAAGCCTGTAATCCCAGAATCTACATGCGAAGGCAGGAGGGGTGTGAATTGAGGCTAGTGAACCCGTCTCCAAAAAAAAAAAGGAAAGAGAGGGGGAGGGGATGAGAGAGAGACAGAATCCATAGTATAGCACAGCATAGCATACATAGTATAGCATAGCTAGAAGAATTCTTGATGCTTCTTATGAAGGGGTTTTTGAAGTTTTGTTTACTTTCATTCTTTAATGAATTTTTATATATAACAAGTCAAGATCTTTTGTTCCTTCCTCCCCCACACACAAGCTTTGTTTTCTATATAAGGAAAGAAATTGGAGCTTTAGTCCCAGGAATAAAAAACAGATTTGAATATTTTCCTCAGCTACGTGTCTCTACGCTCTCAAGCCACCCTCTCACAAGCATGGGTCAGGTGATGCCGTTTATTGAATCGGCAGTTTGTAAAGGACTCAATTCGCTGGTTAAAAGATGTACCAAACCCGATAGAAAAGAATTCCAGGAGCTCACCATAGCCACAGTGAGAGGATTTGCTATCATGGGATTCATTAACTTCTTTGTGAAACTGATCCATATCCCTATTAATAACATTATTGTGGGTGGCTGAGTCCTTTCTCATCATGGGATGAGTGAACCAATGAGGGGGTGACAAGCTCGTGAAGTGAAACATTGCCTGGATACTTTGTGGTTTTTGTTTCTTTCCTCCATCCTATGAGGTTTTCTATTTATAAATTAAAATAATTTCAAAATAAACATTTGACCATAATAAAAAAAATAATATAAGCCAGATCTTTTTGAAATGTTTATTGGCAAATAATCAGTCGCCCAAAAGTTTTTTGAGAGAATTATCTGTGGAAACTTGGTTAGTGTGGCCATTTCTTCAGATACATATACATGTGTTTTGTCTGTCCACTTTAAGAAACATAGTGAAATCGAAAATTTTATTTCTTAGGAAGCTATAGTCATCATATCATCCAGTATCCTGATGAAAACTTAGCTTGGTGTATGTAGTGCCACTTGGGCGAGGGGCAGAGTTGGAGGGCAGCCTGATCTATGGCCAGATCCTGCCTGCTCATCAGTAGTTTTGGATTGGTTTTGTTGTTGTTCGTTTGTTATTTCTTTTTGTCAATTTGACACAAACTGTGGCGGTTGTTTCTCAGTTGATAAAATGCCTGGCAAAGCTTGGCCTGTAGACGAGTCTGTGGGGTGTTTTCCTGACTGTTTATTGCTGTAGGACAGACTGCTGTGCATGGTGCCTCCCCCGGGCAGGTGGGCCTGAGGTAGGGGAAATGCAAGCTGGCCAAGCCGATATGCAGCGTTTCTCCATGGCCTCTGCTTCAGTTCCTCCCTGGAGTTCCAGCTAACTTCCCTCAGTGAGCGGCTGTGATCAGGACAGGTAAGCAAGCACACTAGAACACTGAAAACAGAACCAGGGCAGGACAGATTGCTCCGTGCTTAAGGGCACTCTTGCAGCGAACCCACAACCTCAGCTTGAAGGGCTCTATTGCCCTTTCCTGGCCTCTGAGCAACTGCACTCACATGTGCATACGTGTGTACAGTCCCTCCGGCATACACATCATTAGAAGTACACCTTAACACCCTAACAGTTCAATCCCAAGTATTCAGCCCTACCTACAAACATGGACAACATTACATAGATTCAGCAGCCCACATCATGTAGTTATTCCCACACGTGTATATAAGGAATAAGCCATGAATTTGAGAGGCAGCTGGATAGCAGTGGGAACTCTCGGGAAGGGTAGGAGGGTCAAAGGTAAACAGTTTTAACTAAGTGAAAAGTTGATGAAACATTTTGGGCACTTTTGTATAGTCCACGCTGCCTGCACACTCACTGTGCAGCCCGGGATAACGTTGAGCTGCCGATCCTCTTAATTTACCTTCTGAGTACTGGAGTTGCTAGGAAATTATTTTCTTTTAGCCTCGTTGCCAGGAATAGATGTTTCATTCAGTTCAAATGCTCTGCTTTGGTTTGTTTTCTTTTACATGGCTTGGATGCCCTGTGAATCTTTATTTTCCACAGTACAAGATCTTATTTGGGGTCAACTTGTAGCAAGGTAGAATGCTTATGTCATATGGTGAACTCACTTTGATTTGACTTAGTCCTTCGTTTCTCTTAGATTTTAAAAAAGCTTGCCGTTTCTGGAGCTACGGAAAGGTCAACGGGTAAAAGCACTGGGTGTATGAGGACCTGATTTTGGGTCCAGCACCCACATAAAGCTGGAGATTGCTGCATGCCCCTGTTAATTCCAGGGTTGAGCAGGGGCAGAAGGATTAGCGGTTTCTAGCTACACACCTCGCTGCAAGTTCAGTGAGAGACTTGGTCTCAAAGGAGTAAGGCAGAGTAATGGCAGAGTAGTTGACATTCTCCCACTTCCATGTGTCCATGTGTGCTTCTGTACACACACCATACACAGGTATGTACACACAAAGTGCTACTCCTTCAAAATAAGCACCATTTAATATAGTAGGCATAGCCGATCCTCTCTTTAGCTTGTTCATCTTTCTGATGTTCCTGACGCTTTTACTTTGCTCCTCTAAGCAGGCATAAACACGTTAGCATTCAATAAGGTGTGCGAGTCAAAACAAAACACTAAGGCTCTTTGCACAGTGTTTTTAATCCTTATTGGTGTGAAGATCCCAGTATTGAGGTCTACAACCTATCACATTCTAAAAATGATCAGATGTGCTCTGCAGTGCATGGGCTAGAGGCGTGTGCATGCTTGTGACAAACGCTTCAGCAGGACAGCAGCCACTTATCCGTTCACTCTAACTCAGCTCAGTGCTCCTGGGCTCGCGATGGAACCTGGACTCGCGCAGCTGCTCTTCTGCTCCTCATTGGCGGAGTCGAGAGGCGTGGCGCGCCTCGCCGACCAATTGGAGGTGACCCGCGATGGCACGTGTGCGGGGCTGGCCTGGGAGCTGGTGGACCAGGGCTGGTGCTGCAAGGACTCTGGAGGAGTTGCGGCCCGGAGCTGCAGAACCTAGCTTCAGGGCCGCTCTCTTTCTCTTTTCGGTGCTTGCCATCACCATGTGGGGCGCTCTGAGGTCAGCTCTGCGGCCGTGCAGTCGGGCCGCTGTACCCCGGCAGCGCGCCTATCACGGAGACTCGGTGGCCCGACTGGGCACCCAGCCTGACTCGGGCTCCTCCACCTACCAGGTAAGTTGACCGAGCGTCCTGGAGGCCTGCTCGCCTTCCTGCCCGGGAGTCACCGGAGGCCAGAGGGTGGGCATGCTTGGATCTCTGCTGTTCTTTCCTTTGCAGCTTCAGGCGTCATTCTGGGACTCAATAGGGTCCTGTGAAGTTTGCAGAAGGAAGTCGTTCCAATGAGATTTTAGTTCACTTTTAGGACTGGCACTGACATTTTGTGTCACTGAAATCAGTGGTTCTCAAAACCCCACAAAGCGTTGTCGCTTGGACAACTTATAAATGCCCGACACCGGTTTGGCAACTTTGTAATCACGAAGTTCTAGTCCTCGTGTTTCATGGCTAGGTATATTCTTTAGCGGTCTTGTGGCAGCCACCTTTAGGAACTACCATAGCACGATAGTTTACACTCTTCCGTTTAATATTAACAGTAAATACACAGCCCACAATGGCTTTACGTAGCTTTTCTTGGGGTTGAGGGGCTTGCCCTGGCCAAAGAGGCAACTCATAACTTGTGAAGTATCAAAGCTGGAAAATTTAAATCTGTTTCATGGCTTCTCAGCCTCTACAGATAGAGTCTGAATTATTCATAGAACCAGCAATTATTTGCCAGGGAAAAAGTTAACTCAGAAACACTAAGTTGTTTGTGCGGTATTTTAAGTATTTGACCTGGATGTGTAGGAGTGGAAGTCCCTTGGGGCTGGGGAATGTTAACTAGAAATCAGATAGCTGTGTGGCTGTGTGGTAAGAGGTGCCCTAGCCCTGAAGGGCTGGAGGCACCTAAAGCATACACAGCAGAAGCAGGTGGATCTTGGTGAGGTTGGATCCAGCTTGATCAACAAAGCCAGTTCCAGGACAGCCGGAGTTACAAAGTGTGACCCACTTCTCAAAAACAACCTACCACCACCACTACAACAAAATACAATTACTATATACTAGTTGTACAAAGTAATACATTTCACTATATGTGGATACGTGACTCTCTTATCTCTTCTCTTTTGCTCTCTCCTTTTCTCTTTCCAAGTAGTCCTTATACTTTCATGTCCCTAAATTGTACATATAATCTAGATTCTACATGTGAGAGAAAGTGTGGTATTTATTTTCCTGCCTCTCTAATGTGATGATCTCTAGTTCCAACCATTTCCTCGAACATAGCTATTTTACTATTTTTAGGACTATCTTGTTTAATTTTGACAGTTTCATATACAAATACAATGCAATGTTTTGAGACAGGGATTTTTTTTTTCCCTGTGTAGCCCTGGCTGTCCTGGAACTGGCTTTGTAGATGAGCTCTATAGACCAAGCTGAGCACAGTCATCAGCTGCCTCTGCTTCTGTAGTTTAAGGCATGTGCTACCACGCCCAGCTGGTGTATCTTTTTTTTTTTTTTTTTATTATATGTAAGTACACTGTAGCTGTCTTCAGACACTCCAGAAGAGGGAGTCGTCTTGTTATGGATGGTTATGAGCCACCACATGGTTGCTGGGATTTGAACTCTGGACCTTCGGAAGAGCAGTCGGGTGCTCTTACCCAGTGAGCCATCTCACCAGCCCCCAGCTGGTGTATCTTGATGGTATCTATTCCCAGTTCCTCTTCCCAGTCTCCCTAGACTCTTCCCAATGTGTCCCTCCCTTCCACCTACCTACCCATATCCTTTTAATACCACCTTAAAAACTCACCGACCTATTGTTGCTACTTGCTACAATGTTGACTGATCATTGGCTTGATCTTGTGCGGGTCTTGTTCAGGTAGCCACAACTGCAGTGAATTTGTGTGAGCAATAGCTATGTCGAATCCAGAGGACAGCACTCCTCCCCAGCCTTTGGCTCTTCCAGTCTTTCCACTCCCTCTTACATGATATTCCCTAAGCCTACCTATGTCTCTCTCTCTCTCTCTCTCTCTCTCTCTCTCTCTCTCTCTCTCTCTCTCTCTCTGAAGTAAATGTCTCATTTTAAGACTGAGCACCTCACAGTTGCTTATCCTCAGCCCTTTGGTAGTTATCCATCTCTCCATTAGCTACTATCCACTCCGTCGAGAAGCTTCGCTGACAGAGGTTTAGAGCAGTACTAATATACATGTATAAACATAATTTTTCAGACAATTTGACAGGTCCATTCATCAGAACAGCAGTAGTAGGATTCTCCCCTAGAGCCCTTGACCTCCCAAGCCACGGGCTTTGATCAGGCTTACTGTACCAGACTAGACCTCAAACTCCAACCAGAACATGGTGGTTCTCACCTAACGGCCATTGCCCCATTGTACCAGTGGGCACATCTCACTTAGGAGGTTGATATTGCAACATGCAGGGCTGAGTAAGACCATTGATGTCTTAAGTGCCCCGCGCAACACTTCTGGTGCCCTGAAAACTAACCACTGGGCCAGCTCCAACTGGATTTTTCTATATCATGCAATCAAAGTATTAAATATAGGTACATTAAACTTAGGATATTAAAGTGCAAACTAGGCATGGTTGTACATACAGTTCTAGCAGTCAGGCGGCTGAGATGGGAGTACCTGTGGAGACTAGGAGTTTGAGGTCAGCCAAGGCAACATAATGAGACCTTGTTTCAAAATTAAGTGCCAAGGTTGGAGAGATGGCTCAGTGGTTAAAGGCACTTGCCGCTGAGCCTGTTGATCTGAGTTTCATATCTGGGACTCAGATAGTGGAAGGAGAGTGGGTCAGAGTTTCGTGGGAGTTAGGAATTGATGTTGGAGTGGGAGGAGAGACATGAGTCATGCAGGGTATTGGAGTTTCTCACTCCAAAAAGTAGAGTGAGGTTTTTTGGTTTTCTTGGTTTTTTGAGACAGGGTTTCTCTGTTTAGCCCTGGCTGTCCTGGAACTCACTCTGTAGACCAGGCTGGCCTCGAACTCAGAAATCCGCCTGTCTCTGCCTCCCGGGTGCTGGGATCAAAGGTGTGCGCCACCACGCCCGGCTAACGGTAGAGCTCTTGATATAGACTGAGACTGAGTTTGCTGGGTGGGAGAGATGGTATGTCCTGTTGGGTTTGTTTGAATTGGCTATGTTATGATGCGCTTGGTGGCAAACATCTGTCAGTCACAAGAGCAGATACTGACTTCTTTCTCCCCTCATCTGTTGATGACTTTGGGTTAGCTATTATGAGTTATCAAAGGGCAAAACAATGATAGTTTAGTCTAAATAGCTTAATTGCCTTTATTTACTTGTGACTCTTGAAGCAGAGACCATTTCAATTTTTTTTTTTTTTGGCTACCTTTGCATGGACTATTTTTCCTTCTTTTTCACTTCTAATGCCTGTGTGTGTGTCCTTAGATGTAAAACAAGTCATAGACAGTGTAGATTGCGATACTTTAACATTTTATTTTTATTCTATATGTACGAGTGCTTGCCTACCTGTATTTATATGCACTGTGTGTGTATGCTTGGTGTCTGTGGAAGCCAGAAGAGGGCTTTAGATTCTCTGGAACTGGAATTATAGTTGTGTGCCTCTGTGTGGCTTCTGAGGATTAAATCAGTGTCCTATGAGAGAGCAGCCAGCGCTCTTGACTACTGAGCCATCTCACTACTTCCTTACTTTGAAAAAGAGGGTTTTGTTTGTTTGTTTGTTTTGTTTTTTTAATGTAGAGTCTCATAATATGGCCAAGCTTGTTTCCTTTCTCCCACCTCAGCCACCTGAGTTCCAAGGTTCCAGACATATGTCATCATTCCCAGCTCTGAATCATATATTTACTTTTTTATTTATTTTGTTGTGTAGCTAATTTTGGGGAGAGGTAGGATCTTGATGCACTGCTCCCCAGACTGATCCTGAACTCCTAGGCTCAAGCAATCCTCCTGCCTTAGTTTCTCTTGTAAGCTGGAACTGCTTTCCCCCATCACACCTTGTGTAACAATGTATTTTGAATTGCTACAAAATTCAACTCATCTGCATAAAGCAGCTCTAATGCTTTCCTTCTTCCTTTTAAAAATCTGTTTTATTTTTACTTGTTTGTGTGTTTGTGTGTTTCACGTGCATGTTAAGAGAATGGTGCCTAAAGAGTCTATAAGAGACCACTGGATGCCCTGGAACTGGAGTTACAGACTGTTGTGATCTAGCATGCTGGTATTGGGAATTGAGCCTAGACCCTCTGGAAGAGCAGCCTGCGCTCTTGACTGTTGAGCCAGCCCTCCAGCCTTGCCCTCAGTTGTGAAGAACAATGTTCCTGGGTATAGAATTCTCTGACAGATTTATTAAACCTTTCCTCCAGTAATTCTTCCCATGCCCCTACCTCCAACTCCTTCTCAATGGTATGACTTCTTTTAAAATTGTTGTCACACACACACACACACACACACACACACACACACACACACACACACACACGCAGCCTGCCAAGTCCATTTAGTGTTGGCGTTGCTTGTATGTGTTGTCCTGACTCCTTAGGGTTGGAGAACCTCTCAGGGTTTGTCTTTAAAGAAGGTTGATTCTCCCTGTCTTTGTGCCATTAATTGTCTATGGCTCTTCACTTAGGGGTAGGCCCGTGTGAGAGTTTGCCTGTCTGTGTTGGCATGTCGGCTGCTGCTGTCATTGTGTAGATCTTGTTTAGGGGACTAGATTGTTGAGATTTCATGGGTGCAGCCTCTCATTTTTTTGTGCAGTGTCTTTGCAGCGCATGTCCTGGTCCTCTGACCCTTACACTCTTTCCACCCATCCCACCAGCCTGTCTTTTTGTAACTTTTCTCTCTGTAGATGGTCTCCTATTGTCTGTACATTCCTAATTCTCTTCACATCTGTCTTCCTGTTTTTCTGTGGCTCTTGAGACATTTCACAGATAGTTCTTTTAAAGTGTTTGTCTGTTAAGTTGTCTGATGGTTGTATTTCCTCGGGCACACTTTCTGCCCCATTATTTCCTGTGCGGGCTGTCTTGTGGTTCCTTTGGGCACTTTGTGGGTTTTGGTGTTGACAGTTGCACATTTGGAAGCATAGCCATCGCTTCCATCTCTTTGGACTTTTCCCTGACTCCCTAAGTCCTTGGTCTGCTTTGTGTTTTGGAATGATTCCCTCAGGTCTCTTCTCAGTGTACATCTTACCTGGCCTCGTATGCGGCTTTCCAGTCCCACTGCATGCGCAGCCTTCCTCGAATGCCTTCATATCCCAAAGAATTGTCCCAGGCACTTTCAGTCTTGGTCTCCTTCTTCTCCCAGCCCTTTCCCTTTCTTCTCCCCACTTCCTCCTCCTCAATCCCAGGGTGACTTTCTACCTTTGATATGCAGCCTTGTCTCCCCTGTTGCTTTCTTGAGAAGAATTCCTGGTTTCATTCATGTAGCCTAAGACATTATAATGCAAGTCTGTTTTTTTTTAAATAAATACTTCATTTTAATCTATCTGTCTGTCTATCTATCTATCTATCTGTCTGTCTGTCTGTCTAATTTTTATTTTATGTCTATACCACCTGCATGCCTGGTATCAGAGGAGGCCAGAGGAGGGCATTGAATTCCCTGGAACAGGAATTACAGACCATTGTGATCTATGGTGTGGGTGCTGGGAATTGAACTCAGGTCCTCTGGAAGAGCAGCCTGTGCTCTTAGCTCCTGCGCCACCTCTCCAGCTCAGAAGGTCTGCTTTTCCTCCGGTGTGGGGTCAGGAACTGAGAACTGAGAAGGTGCTCTCTCCATCAGCTCCACACTGTCATATTTGGGTCAGGGACAAGAGTGAGCAGAGGCTTCCTGTTGATCGAGTGGCTTTTTCTCGATTCTATGTCTTTCAGACCTACTGCTCTCCTTCCTCAGACCTGTGTGCTGGGATTATAGACATTCTGCCATTGTGCCCCACACCCAGCCCACTGTGCTGCTGACATCAGGTTCAAACTGCTAATTCATTTAAAATTATTATCATTATTGGTGTGTGTGTGTGTGTGTGTGTGTGTGTGTGTGTGTGTGTGTGTGTGATATGTATGTGTGATGTGTGTGCAGGTCAGAGGATGGCTTGGTTTGTGGAGTTAGTTCTCTCCATCCACCTTTAGCTGGGTCCCTGAGAGCGAACTTAGGCCAAGTGTGCATAGCAGGCACCTTTACCCATTGGGCCCTACCACCAGGCCTGAACTGCTGTTTTTGATGGGGGTTGTTAAACAGATAGAAGTTAGAGTGATCCCTAAGGTTTATTTGTTAAGTTCTAGTCTAGTGTGTGTGTGTGTGTGTGTGTGTGCATACCAGTTATTAATAGAGCAAGGAAGTCGCTGGGGTGTGGAGGCAAAACTGGAGCCTGGTGTGTCATATGTGCTTATGCTGGCACAACATACTGCCACGGGGAGCACTGGAGGGAAGATGCTAAAATGTTAGTGGCCAGCCAGGCATGGTGGCACATGCCTTTAATCCCAGCACTTGGGAGGCAGAGGCAGGTGAATTTCTGAGTTCGAGGCCAGCCTGGTCTACAGAGTGAGTTCCAGGACAGCCAGGGCTACACAGAGAAACCGTCTCGAAGAAAAAAAAAATGTTAGCGGTCGCCCTGACAGTGCCGGGAGGAGGCAGTGCAGCATGCTGACTATTTAGGACAGTGTCTAAGATATATTATGTCCTCGGGAACCATTGGCTCCGCTTCTGCCAGAGCCCCGTGCACCACTGCTAGTGCCACGGCCCTGTGGATCACAGCAGCGATCCCTGAGAACTCGCAGCACTTTCAGGTACTCGATACCAATAAGAAGAGGCTGGAGACCCTAGCCTTTGACCTTTGCTACCACTTCTGTTGGACATGCATCCTAGTACTGCGGAGGAAAGCATCCTTTGGCCTCACCGAGAATGACATGGAACATGTGACCATTGCTTTGAGCATCCCCACTGCCCTAAGACTCCAGAATGGTGCTGGCACAGAGGACATAAAGGATAGAGCGGGTGCACAGGTTCCGACCGGTGGTCAGGAAACAAAGTCTGAATGCCTGCCCGCAGCAGCTGAAGGAGGGGCTGGCCTGTAGAGAGCTGAGCTCCTCCAGGGGTCTTGCTGTTTGAGGGCAGCGCGCAAAGCCCACTGGCCATTGGTTTGACTGAACATAACCAAGAAGAAACCTTCAGGCCTTCCCTGTTCATAAATAGAATGTCTACCTCAGAAGACCTTAGCGCTCCTTCCCCCCTCAAGGCTGACTATGTACTCAGTCGGTAACATGCTTCAGGCCATCCCAGACCTCAAGGCCAAATGAACAAATATTTGCTTTGGCTCCTGGATCTAGGGGTTTGTTTCTTACTCCAGGAGCCAGGTTGAAGGGGCATTGGCTACAGGGGGATGCTGTGTGTCCTGCTCGTATGGAGGGTGGGAGGGCATGGGGCAGTCTGGAACATTCAATCCCTTTAGAGCCTCTGCTCAGAAGTGGCACGGTGACTCTGCACACATCCCCTGATGGTTTCAAAGACCATCTGGTGCTGTTAGTTACTATGACAAGTAGCCTGGGGAAGAAAATGTTGATTTTTGGGGGGGACTCAGTTTCTGGGGGGATGTCCTGGTGGCATTAGCTTGGGGCAGCTGGTCACGTGGGATCTGCTGTCAGGAAGCAGAGGTGGTAACTACTGCTTGGTTCTCTGTCTCCCTTTATTCAGTCCAGGAGCTGCCCGTGAAGTGGTGAAGGCCATGTTTCCAGCAGTCTTCTACCCTCAGTGAGCCTCCTCTAGAAACTCCCACACGTGCCCTGTACCCTAAGTCCTCTCTAACCGACCACAGAGATATCTGCACATCCATGGCCATTGCTGTTCTAGTCACAATGCAAGGACATGGAATCAGCCTAGGTCTCCATCAGATGATGAGTGGAAAATACAAATATGGTTCACATTCACAATGGAGCTTTATCCAGCTATAAGCAAAAATGAAATTATGAGATTTGTAGGAAGTTGGATGGAACTGGAAGATACTGTATTAAGTAAGTAGGCTCGGGTTCTGAAGACAGTTTATTTCTCTCATTTATTCAGAGTCTAGTTTCTGTTTTTAGATATGGGCATCAATGTGGGACTGAGTGTGTATAGATACCAGGAACCTAAACTAGAAAGGGACCCATGGGGGTGGGGGGGTGGGATTCTTTAAGGTGGGGTAGTAGATAGAGCACATATGATAAGAGAGGGAGAGGCAAGGAGGGAGAGGTAGGAGAGAAGGTTAGACCAGATGATGTATGAAAAAGCCATAAGGAGATAATTTCCTCAGTGGCGTATCCTGGCAAAGTGCCCATGCTCAGTCAGTAAATCCTTAACCTGTGCGACTATAAAAACTCTGATGAGGCCCATTGGGCTTCAAAACAACAAACAAGCAATAAGCCCCCGGACTATTGAAGGTCAGAGGGCTAGTAGGGAAGAGGAAGGGCATCCATTAGTGGGAGCAGGGGAGAGACCAGCAAGTGGATAAGATGGGAGGAAACAGGTTCAAAATATATTGTGTACATGTACGAAAATACATTGTGTACGTGTATGGAAATACATTGTGTATGTGTACAGAAATACATTGTGTATGTGTATGAAATACATTGTGTATGTGTCTGAAATACATTGTGTATGTGTATGAAATACATTGTGTATGTGTATAAAAATACAACAAAACCCCTTAGTATGTGTACTTAATATTTGGGAGCCAGCAAGATAGCTCAGTGAGTAAAGGCACTTGCTGTACAAGCCTGAGACTTACATTTGAGCCCCAGAACTCACATAAAGATAGAAGGGAGAACTGAGTCTGGCTCCATATGTCTGCCATGCCCTACCCCTAGTAATAAGAAGTTAAAAAAATATTTGCTAACACTAAATAAATAAATAGAAATCTTAGCCTGCGTATGGTGGTGAGCACTTCTAACCCAACCACTTAGGAAAGTTGGGGCAAGAGGATCTGGATCCCTGATTTGCATCGGCTACATGATGGGTTTAGGACAGTCTGGAATCTCTAAGATCCTACCTCAAAACAGCAAAAGGCTGGAGAGATGCTCAGCGCGTAAGAGCACTTGCTGGCCTTGCAGAGGACCCAGATCCAGTTTCCAGTTCCAACATGGTGGTTCACAGCCAGCCAGAACTCCAGTTCTGGGAGATCTGACACCTGCTGATCTCCAAGGGCACCAGGCATTCATATGATGTGTGTGTGCATACATGCATCTTACACAAAATAAGCAGATAGATCTAAAAGGAAATTAATGTAGCAACAAAACAATAACGAATGTCTGACCTCTTGGGACCTCTACCTGTAAGCAGCCACTCTGCTACAAACACCCCCACAAAGGGAGGCAATAGAGGCCCAACAAGGGTAAGAGATGGTGTACAGAGATTGTGTAATTCTCCTGTGCCATAGCCTCTGTCTGCTCTCTGCCCTGTTTTCCTCACACAGAGCAGCTGTGTGTTCCTCCTGGATTCATGTCTTCTGCCACCACCACAGGGTGCTTCAAAAACCTTGGCAAAGAAAGATGTTTCACCTTTTCTTAAATGTAGGTTTTTGGTTTTTTTTTTTTTTTTTTTTTTTTTTTGCAGGCAAGTTTTCATGATTTAGCCCAGGCTGGCCTTGCTTACTTCAGCATCCCGTAGTGGCCATGTGCCACTATGCTTGACCCTTTTCCCTATTTCTTAGCAAGAGACTGGCTTAACTAGGGTAAAGATTTTGAGCTTTGGTTCTCAACCTTCCTAACGCTGGGACCTTTTAACACAAGTTCCTTATGTTCGTGTGCACCTCAACCATAAAATTCTTTTCATTACTATTTCATTACTGTAGTTTTGCTACTGTTATGAATTGTAATGGAAATGTCTGTTTTCCAATGGTCTTAGGTGACCCCTGTGAAAAGGTCAGTGTACCCCCAAAGGGGTGGTGTCCCCCAGGTTGAGAGCCACTGGTCTGGAGGCTAGCTAACTCTGGTTTGGAAGGACTCTGCTCTAGATTGGGCACCATGTTGCTGCAGAGACGGTACCTTGGGTGTGGTGTACTCTTGAGAGAGGGCACTTGGTTTCCCTGTATGTGTGCGAGCTGTTCTCATCTGCTCTGCACTTTTTTGTCTGTGGAGAGAGAGAGAGAGAGAGAGAGAGAGAGAGAGAGAGACAGAGACAGAGACAGAGACAGAGACAGAGACAGACAGAGAGAGACAGAGAGACAGACAGAGAGAGACAGACAGAGAGAGACAGACAGAGAGACAGACAGAGACAGAGAGAGAAACGAGAACAGTTACAATACAGGTGTATGGTGTGTGTGTGTGTGGAGTGGGGTGGTCAGCTCAATTTCTATTTGATGGGGCAAAAAATTAAAAACAACAACAAAGGAACAAAGCCCCACTAATCCCAAAGGTACATGAGAATCTCTCTCACTGGCTTCCAGATCTCTACAGGAAGAAGAGCAAGTGGAAGGACCGGTGAGGATGCTTTAGTGGAAAGATCTACAAGCAGGGCATTTGCGATGATGGTAGGAAGAGATTAAAGAAACACATTGATCAATTGGGGCCACAGAGATCTCACTGTGTGAAAGCCTATTGAAACTGACAAAACTGTAGAACCAAGTCTGGCAGCGGGGAAAGACACAGTAATGGGATATTTGGTGAAATTCACAGAGGAGTGATAATGCAGTGATGGTTCTTCTCTTTGGGCCTGTGGAAATTACATGTGAATTACCAGGTCTAGGATTTCCTGCAAAATAATTGAGAGTGCCTAGGTGTAATGCTCAGCTGTAATTCCAGCAGTCTGGAAGCAGAGGCAGGGGGATCATGAGGCTAGCCTGGGCTGGGGGGCAAGATAATGTTTCCAAACTTTCTTTAAAAAGGAAGGGGATAGGTTTTTTTTTCATAAATACTTTGTAATGGTGTCTGCTGACTTCATTTTGGAGTGTAGTTAGCAATGTTAAAGATGAGCTGTTTGGTCTTCCAGAAGAATTTGCTACTCGTGGTAGTTTTTCTTCAGGTTAAATAAACTACAGAGTTTGGAAACAAAAATACAAATTAAAAAAGAAGGAAGCAGCTTTGGCAGTGTTTGGGCTACTCTAGTCTTTTCTGTTGTATCTGAGGATCTCCATCAAAGGTATCGGCAGTCGGACAAGGTACAGGGGTGCCGAAACTGCCCGTGAGACCACAGTGCGATCCAAGTAGATGTGCGTCTTCTTTTGTTCCTCTGGTACCATTGACTATGTGGGACTAGACAAGAGTGAGTCCCATCCTGCATGCCTTTAATCCCAGCACTTGGGAGACAGAGGCAGGTGGATTTCTGAGTTCAAGGACAGCCTGGTCTACAGAGTGAGTTCCAGGATAGCCAGAGCTACACAGAGAAACCCTGTCTTAGAAAACCACAAACAAACAAACAAACCCCATGGCCTCATGACGCTCCTTCTGCAGTTTTACCACCTATAGTCTCCTGCTGCCCCAAACCATTGAGTCAAATATTCCAAGAAGATGCAACTCCCAAGTCTAAACAACTGTATGTTCAAAGGTAGTCAAGTTGACAACCAAGAACTGCCTTCACAGTCCCTCCATCCACACGCATACAGGGAGCACCAGTTAGACTTGGTGGGTTATATAAAAATAAATACAAAGAGGGCAGTAAATGGGGAGCCAGACATGTGCTGGTTCTGGGAGAATTATAGATGGAGGTGGAATGAATATGATCAAAGTACATTGTATAATATATGATAATATAATTTATGATATCCTCATATATAATATCATATATAATATATGATAATTTCAGAGAGTAAAATGCTAAATTTAAAAAGTTTTTAAATTTATTCTACTTTATTACTCTGATTGTCTTAATGTTCCTAAGAGATTAAACTTCCTCATGGGTCCGTTTACAGGGGCACGTTCAGTACCGTCTGTAGCCTTAGGTATCTGTGGGATGGCTCTGGATATAGCCCGAGGGCAAGGGGGCGCCTGCCGCTATGGATGCTTACGAGAGAAATAATGTTACATATGGTGGTGGCTGGAAAAAAACTTTTTTTTCCTTTGTCTTTATTAACTTTAATATATATTTATTTTTATTTACTAGTGTTCTGTATGTTTGATGTGTGTGTGTGTGTGTGTGTGTGTGTGTGCGCACGCACGCGCACACACATGCACACCATGGCAAGTGTATGGCAGAGGACAATCTTGGGGAGTCAGCTCTTTCTTTTCTCCTCTGTGTAGAACTGGAGATTGAACTCGGGTTGTCAGCAAGTACTTTACCCTCTGAGCCATCTCACCGCCCCTAGCTCTTCAGTTTCAAACTGAGGATTCTTCTTTGGTGTGCCCGCACCTTACCAAGATACTCAGTGCGGGAGGTTTATCAGCAGTGATGTTCCTTTTGTTGAACATGGGGATGTATTCAACCTTAGACTTGGAAACGCCCAAGGCCCATCTTTTCCAGCAGTGGATGTTTTCAGAGTGCCTTTTGACGCTGACGGAAGTTAAGAAGGCACAGGGTTGACAGCTTGAATGAAGCTTCCAGACTTTCTAGAACTTCCTTAAACTCCGAGTGGGTGGACTGCAGAGAGTACTCTTGACATTAGCAGAGAGGGAAAGTGGGACTTCAGCCACTGGGTTATTGAAGAGGGCTCACCACCTCAGTGACAGCCTTTTACCACTTATAGGAAGCCTTCTTCTCATCAGTTAACTTTTGAAATTGATACAGAAATCACTATTCATAGGCTACCATGTTTCAATCCGTGTACCTATTACAAGATGTTCTATCAGAGTAGCTTATCGCTAGCATTTATATTGTTTCAGTTTGCTTGTTTGGGACAAAGTGTTACTATGTAGCCCTGGCTGGCTTCTGGTCTGGAATTCTGGGATTATAGGCATGTACCATCATATATCCAGCCTAATATTTACAATTTCTTTGTGGTGAAAGATATTAAATTTCTTACTCTAGCACTTTTTGAAATATGCAGTACAGTGTTTAATCTGTCATCACTCCACTGTGCAACAGAACTCAGAACTATTTCTCTCATCTAATTATAAATGGCTGTTGACACACCTTTCTCTGTTCCTATCTCCTCTTGAGAAAGAAACCTTAGGATTAAGGGTGTTTTTTTTTGTTTGTTTGTTTTTGTTTTTGAATATTTAAGCATTAATTAGGTGGTTTTAACCCTTTGGTGTTCCTATCTCCTCTTGAGAAAGAAACCTTAGGATTAAGGGTTTTTTGTTTTTGTTTTTGTTTTTTAATATTTAAGCATTAATTAGGTGGTTTTAACCCTTTGATGAGCATAAAATGATAAGAGTCCACAGACTCCAGAAAGGTGCTTCAGTGTATAAAGGCGCTTACCATCAAGGTGATAACCTGACAACGGAAAGAGAGCGAGGGGAAGAGAGAGAGAGAGAGAGAGAATAAATAGATGAAATAAATGAAAATAGTTAAAGCACACAACTTAGGTACACAACTAAAGCAGTGTGTGTGTTTGTGTGTGTGTGTGTGTGTGTGTGTGTGTGTGTGTGTGTGCCTCTCTGCAGTGAAATCAACTCTTTCCACCTAGCGGCACGGTGAGTGAACAGGAGCACTGTCAGACTGTCTGTCGGCTTGCCTGGGGACTGAGGTCGGGCTGCTGCATCTGTCTCTGAACCGCACTGTGGAGGGTGCAGCCTGAGCTTATGAGGTGTCTTTGAGGAAAGAAGTTGAGTTTCAGCAACAGATATGGAGATTGTCTTTGGCTGCATCTCCTGCAGCCCTGTCTGCTACTGTCTGGTTTATGCACACCAGGCTTGTCCTGCCTCTGTGCCAGGACCCTCTCAGATGGCAAAGTAGTCCAGGAGAGTTCTGGACAGTTGCAGACACAGCCCTTGTTTTTAGATGGTTCCTCGGAGCTTCTGAAAGGCAGATGTGTATGACATCATACATTTCAGGTCACACTGCTCTCCTGCCACCTCCTGGCCACTGGCGGAACAGACACGCTCTGGATCTTGCTTCAGGCAGCAAGCAGCTCCACCTTGCCTTCTGGGTTTAATAATAGCAGAGCTTCTGTAGGAATCTGGTGGGGTGACAGTTTCCCAGACTGCTTCTTGAGCTTAAGTTCCCAGCAGGCTCTTAGGCTGCATCGGGACACTCAGAAGATATCTGAGCTGTGCAAACATATAGTTTTGCTCTTGTTACTTTTTTTTTTTTTTTTTTTTTTGACACAGACTCTCATATATCATATAGCTCAGGCTGGCTTCAGACTGACTGTGTAGTTGAGGATGACCTTAAACTGTATATTCTCCTGTTTCACCTGCCTCTGCCCAGTTTCTCCTTCCTCCCACCCACTCATCCTTCCCTCCCCAGGGATAAGTTGATGAATTTTAGCATCCTTATCAACAATGGAATGTCCTGCATTGGTTAGAATCTCAGGATAGTGACTGATGATGGATGGTATGAGACAAAATAGATGGTCAATAAAACAGCCAGCCAACTTCCGACCCTTTAAAAAAGTGCGTTGTCAAAACAGAGGCTGTGGTGGTGCACACCTATAATTCTACACTTGGGTGGTAGGTAGATAGATGCTGGAGGGTCCAAAATCAAGGTAATTCTCAGCTACATAATGAGTTTAGGCCAACCTGGGCTAAGTGAGATGCTGCCCTTCCTACCCAAACAACAACAACTACTACAACAAAACACCCTCCCTGGTGGCACACGCCTTTAATCGCTACACTTGGTAGACAGGCAGGTTGATCTCTGAGTTTCAGGTTAGCCTGGTCTACATAGCAAGTTCTAGGCTAGCCAGGGATACACTAAGAAGCATTGTTAAGAAGCATGTGTGTGTGTGTGTGTGTGTGTGTGTGTGTGTGTGTGTGTGTGTGTGTGTGATGGAGGGAGCAAGTGTATATCAATTAAATGTAGAAGGTGTCTAAACGAGAAAGGACTGGCCAGAACAAGCGCTGAAATGAAAGAAACACAGTTAAGACTTAGACACAGGGCTCTGCCTTGAAGAAGTGGATCAGAGGGGCTGGTGGTCCTAAAAAAGAGCTGAGCACATGGGCAGGAGTTGATCTTTCTACAGGATGGAGTGTGCCAATTTGGAGTGGGCACATAGGTGGGAGTGGTGATCGCCTTGAGTGGAGGTCACACAGAGATGGCATAGGTTACTATTTTTCTTTCCCTTTTTGCAGTATGAGGTTGCACCCAGGGCTTGCTTCCCCTGTGGTAGGCTTCACCTCTGGCCACACTCTCAGCCTTTGATTTAAAATATATATATATATATATATATATATATATATATATGCACTATTTTTATGTGTATGCGTTTGTGCCTGAATACATTTATGTGCCCTGTGCTCCTAGGAGCCCACTGAGACCAGAAGTGGGTGTCACAGGTTGTTGTGAGTTGTCCTGTGGGTGCTGAGAACCGAACACATAGGCGCTCTAAACAGCTGACCCTCTTTCCTGTCTCCTTGATGTGTTTACTGACTCTTACTTTGATTAAAGGATAATGACGTGGGGGCTGGCGAGATGGCTCAGTGGGTAAGAGCACCGACTGCTCTTCTGAAGGTCCTGAGTTCAAATCCCAGTAACCACATGGTGGCTCACAACCACCTGTAATGAGATCTGATGCCCTCTACTGGTGTCTGAAGACAGCTACAGTGTACTTATGTATAATAATAAATAAATCTTTTTTTTTTTTTAAAGGATAATGACATAAAACATCTACCTCCATCTGTGTTTCTGTTTCAGGAGAACTATGAGCAGATGAAAGCTTTAGTGAGTCAACTTCATGAGCGAGCCCAGTATGTGAGACTAGGTGAGTGCTGCCTGCCTGTCTGTTCGTTGGTCTGTCTGTCTGTCTGCCTGTCTGTCTGTCAGTCTGTCCGTCTGTCAGCTTGATATGATGAACCCCAGGATGGCCTTGACCTCATGATCCTCTTGCCTCACTCTCCCAAACACTGTGAATACAGTCATGGGCTGCCACTCTCAGCTACAAAGTAAGATTCTTAGTATATTACAGGTGCCTACTTTAGAAGGAGCAATGTGAATGTTATAGCCCTCATTAAAAATAATCTCCCCAGCTGGGCGGTGGTGGCGCACGCCTTTAATCCTAGCACTCGGGAGGCAGAGACAGGCGGATTTCTGAGTTTGAGGCCAGCCTGGTCTACAGAGTGAGTTCCAGGACAGCCAGGACTATACAGAGAAACCCGGTCTCGAAAAAAACCAAAACAAACAAAACAAAACAAAAAAACTTTCCCCAATATCCTTACAGGCAGACTCTGTTTTGCCCATAACCTGTGCTCTGAGAATATTGTTGTGATCTTAGATATTACTATGTTTGGAAGACAGCTTTCATCTGTTGAGGTAATTAGAGAAGTAAAAATATAAAGAAATATCATCTGTATTTGTTTTCTTTATGGAGTTTATTCAGGAAAGATAACAGAGAGGCCACCTAAGGTTGCCTACTGTGTTAGGGAAGGAAGAACCGAATGTTGGCCCAGGAAAAAGTTTTGAGAGATGTTGCCAATGTTCTGTTACTAAGCACTTTGGTTAAATTGTTCATTTTTGAGATTAAGTGTCTTCTGGTTTTTTGAAACAGAGTTTCTCTGTGTAGCCGGGGCTGTCCTGGAACTCACCTGGCTGGCCTCAAACTCAGAGATCCTCTTGTTTCTGCTTTCCGAGTGCTGGGATTAAAGGCGTGCGCAGTCACTGCCTGGTGTGACTGGGTGCCTAGACAGGACTTCTCTCTGCAAAGTCAGTGATGACCTTGGGCTCCTGACCCCGTTGCTCTCACTCCCAGGTGCACAGTCGCCTGGTTTAATGTTACTGGGAACGGGGTCAACACTCTACTAACAGCTACGTCCTTCAGATCATCTAATAAACTTTCACTTTGTAGTTTTATACTTAAGTTTAGGAATGAGTGTGAATTATAGGTACCTTAAATACACATTTCCATCTTCTTTTAAATTAATGATTATACACAGTTAGTAAAAGGGAACTGAAAGCAGAAGCAAATACAATAGAGTTACTACCTTGTCATTTGACTATAGCAGGATAGTCTAAGTCTTTTTCAGAAAGACGGCTGTAATTTACACTCTTGAAGTGCTATGGAAATGAGCAAAAACACAACCCTCTGGGGCCACAAATGTAACCCATGGCAAAAATCATAAACTTAGTTTTAAAATGAGGGGTTTTTTTGATAACACAATTTCCATATTCTTGAACAACTTTGTAGCTGATAGTGTCATGTTACAGTGTTCAAAGATTGGGTTTGTGGCTCAGTGGTGGTATGTTGCTTTAGCATAGCCACCTCTTCACCCCCTAAAAGAAACTAAAGGAAGATGCAGATGAATACATGGTCTCTAGAAAAAGAACCCACATACTTGCCAAATTTAAAACCTATGTTGTTCAAAGAGATAACTCTGTGGTTACACTCATCCTCACTTTGGATTTCCTGGGTCCTTAGGACAGATGGTTTTGAATCAAGAGGAATCCAAAGTCCTGTGATATGGACCTGTTGAGGGTGGTGGGTTCTTGTAAGCTGCAGGGGAAGGCTGGTCTCCAGCAGAACCATGGAGGAGACATGGGACTAGGAGCAAGGGTGACTTTGGCCTTCACAGTTTTGCCTAGAATTGTTCTGCCATGAAAATTATAGTGGACATTATATCAGCACGTATTAACTTGTGTTAATTATTAAACCCTATTAAAATATCCTTTTTAAAGATTTCTTTTACTATATATACACAGCATTCTGCCTGCATGTATGTCTGTGGACCAGAAGAGGGCACTGGATCTTATTATACAGGGCTATGAGCTACCGTGTGGTTGCTGGGAATTGAACTCAAGCACCTCAGGAAGAGTAGCCAGTGCTCTTCTGAACCATCTCCCCGGCCCAATAATTTATTTGTTTTTAGAGCATTGATTGGCGTTTTGCCAAGGCAGGAGGCTCTTTTATGTATGTCTGTGTGAGGGTGTCAGATCCTCTGGAAAGGGAATTACAGAAAGTTTTGAGTTACCATGTGGGTGCTGGGAATTGAATGGACCTAGATCCTTTGGAAGAGCAGCCAGTGCTCTTAACCACTGAGCCATCTCTCCAGCCTGACTTCTGACTTTGAAATTAATGCAATTTCTGATGTAGCTTTCGGACAGGAGGGGGGCAGATGTTTGGGGGTGTTTTTTAGTTACTCCTTGATAGTTTTCGTTAGCAAGAACAGGACAAAGGGGAAGATTGGATTTTAGGTGAGTCTTGGCCTCTCACCCATTTTCTCACCTCTATCCACACCCTGGCAGGTTTCTTCTCTGGCTTTCCTATGTTTGATCCTCCTTATTTTTAACCTGTTGAACACAGAGGGTGGCAGTGACTCAGTCATTCCGTAGGCAGAGAAGGGATGACCCCCGTGGTGCTTCCACAATACACAGAACCAAGTATTCTGATTAAGCCACATTCATGGAAGGACTGTAAGTGTTTTGATAAATTTAGAAGTGCTTTGTTTTTATCCTGTTTTAACTTTATATTTTTAATCCTGAGGAATATCTTTATGGAGGTAAACAAGGGGGCTCTTGTATGTTTTTTTTTTTTTTTTTTTAAATGAACGTTTTAAATTGGAAGGCAAATTCTACTCATGTCTTACAGTGAGTGTCCCATGGGAAGTGACAACACTGAGACACTAGTCAGTGCGTGCGTGCAGAAGCACGCAAGTGGGTTCTGTCTGACCCCTGGTAGACAACCTTTGAAAGAAGCTGGAATCCTGCTGTAAAATGTTTCCTGATTTCAGGGCTGCTAACGTGTGACCATAATGTGAATCTTCATCAATGTGACTTGATGAATTGCATATAAGAGCGCAGTAAAAATGGCCATAAGGGAAATGAGTTTTTCCAGCACAAAGTCTGTGAGAATGGGTTTTCATTTGTTAATTTATATTTGATTGGAATCTTACTCTATAGCCCAGGCTGTTTCTGGATCAGTCCTCCTGCTTCAGCTTCTGAAGTACTGGGATTGCAGGTGTGAACGACCTCACCTAGCTAACATAAAAATGTAAGAACCAGCCAGGCGTGGTGGCGCACACCTTTAATCCTAGCACTCGGGAGGCAGAGGCAGGCGGATTTCTGAGTTTGAGGCCAGCCTGGTCTACAGAGTGAGTTCTAGGACAGCCAGGGCTATACAGAAAAACCCTGTCTCGAAAAACAAAAACAAAAACAAAAAAAAAATGTAAGAACCATCTTTAGAAGACTAAGATGCTCTGTGGTGCTGTCACGTGTTCACTTTCCTACAGAGGAGCCAGACCTGGAGGGATATGTCTGGGACATTAACCCAGGAAGTAGAAGCAGGAGGATGCAGAGTCCATGGGTAGCCATGGCTCTGTAACAAATTGGAAGCCTGCCAAGCTGCGTGAGACCCTGTCTCAAAAACTACAATGAACACACACACACACACACACACACACAGAGAGAGAGAGAGAGAGAGAGAGAGAGAGAGAGAGAGAGAGAAACACACAGACACTTAGAGGAGCTTCATTCTGTGCTCATCGAGTCTGCATCAGGGATAACTCACCTTTGGCTCTTTATGAGACTAGAATATTACCAGCTGCTGTAAGAGACTAAGTCAGACGAGAGAGAGAGAGAGAGAGAGAGAGAGAGAGAGAGAGAGGAAGAAGAAGAAGGAGGAGGAGGAGGAGGAGGAGGAGGAGGAGGAGTGATGCTCTCTCAGCATCCTTCCCATCTTCACCGATGGCCCCTTTGTGACCACCCATGTCACCCGACTCTCCAAAGGCCTTTGCTCAAGCCTTGTTTGCTTTACTTTATTTAGAAATCGCATTGGCAGTTCTCTTGTTTGTTTTTAAATATTGAAGTAAATTATTGTATGATAAGCTGCACAGAAGTATGTGGCTGGAAGCATTTTTGACCCATAGACCATCACTAGAATCGAGATAGCATCTCCTAGAATTTCTACTCTTCGGTGGAACTCCTTCATCCTTCTCCTGCTGCCCCCTAAACACACCTTGTTAGGGCTTTGGCCAGTAGTTGGGAGAAGAGAAAAAGCAATTTTAATCATACTATCTTACAACTGACTCATTTTGAAAGAAGAAAGAATTTGTGATATAATGTTTTTGGTAACACTAAAGTAGAATTACTCTTTTTAGAATTTTTAGTGAACTTCTTCTTCAGAAGAAAAAAAAAAAAAGCCTCTTGCAGCCAAGATCCCTGATTTGAAAAATGAGACCATATTTCAAAGTTTGTGACATAGGCATGAACATAAATTCTTATCCAAATCAATAAAGAAATGGCAGTTTTAAAATTGTCGGCTGCTTTATTAGACAAAGGCAGCTGTGTTAAGATAAATTTAGGAGCGCACGTCTTTAATCCCAGCACTTGGTTGGGAGAGGCAGGTAGATCTCTGTGAGTTCAAAGCCAGCCTGGTCTACATAGTTAGTTCCAAGGCTGTTACACAGAGAAACCCTGCCTCAAAAATAAATAAATAAATAAATAAATAAATAAATAAATAAATAAATAAATAACTTAATTAATTTGGAGCAATAGTAAAAAAGCCTTTTTTGGCAGTTTGATCCTTCTCCCACTCTGTAGCTGTGGCTTGCTTAGAGCGAGTCGGGGAGGAGGAACATGTGACATTCAAGTCACAGATGTCTTGGCCTGCAGGCTGCGTGGTAAGGCTTGGGCTTCTTTGGTGTCAATCAAGCCTCGTTGGCTTCTGCACTGCTCTTTGGTGTAGTTTGGTGTAGTTTGGTCAAGATTTGGGAAGTGTTGGGAACCACAGAAGGGAGGGGCAAGTAGACCGTGCCAACAGAAGAACTGGTAAGGTTGAGTGAGCCCTGACCCGGGAAACTCAGAATTGCATCCAGTAGGCGTGGGGCCAGCTCCCCGACAAACTATCTGCTCTGGACACATAACCATGACACCCGACAGAGAGGACCGTGACAGTCGGTCACATAGCATAATAAATTGGAATTCTTCATTACTAGTCAGGTATCTAGATACCTCCTCCCTCCTCCCCAAAAAAATGTTCATCCAATGAGCTTCCCTTCCTGGGTATTTCTTCCCACAAAACCATAAAAGGTATTTAATCCCTGGCTCACCCCGAGTAAGCGAGTAAGGTGTATGCATTTACATTAGGCATCAAGGAAAGCAGTTTGGACAAGCAAGGATCACCGTGGGGGGAGGGAGGCCGGCTTCCTAAAGAGCCACACCTAAATCTCCGAAGAAGGCCTTCTTCCAGCCTCTCTGCGCTCACTCAGAACCAAACTGGGTTCCATCCAGACTCTGCCTTCCCCTTCCTGCATGGCTCATGGATGCCCTGAGGGGAAGTGTGAACCTGGGACTCCCTTTTGTTAACTCAGAGGACTGGGAACCACAACAGTTGTCTCAGACTCCGCTGTTTCCTACCCATTACTGACCTCATTCTGCCTCCCCTGAGCGGCATGCGGTGCTCCTGGCACCCCTGTGGGAGGCAGAGAGAGACCATCCCAAAGGGGACCTATAATCACTGTGGCAGGAACTCTGCTTTCCCATGTGCAGATCTAGTGCCCCCCCCCCAGGCAGTTTGCACATGTCTAGCATGGAGAAAGTTTCCAAAGCTAGGCTTTTATCTGGTCCAAATGAAATGTTCCCAGGTACCGTGTGGTGTATGTGTTTGTGGTAGTATTTGGTACATGCGGGGCCAGTGAGGCAGTGTGTGAGTTCTAATAAAAATAGCATGCCATTTCTTTAGACAGTGAATTCAGAACATATGTGATATATCCTCCAGGATCAGGGATAGATTGGTGTGTGTATATGCACATGCCATTGAAAAAAATTCAGATTATTTACTGCAGAAAACTGACATCTGGTATATCTAGGGATTACAAAATAATTAGCTTTTTCTTACAGGGTACACTGAACCTTTTTATTTTTTGTTCATTCAGTTGTTCATTTATTTATTTATTTGCTTTTTGAGATAGGACTTCTCTGTGTAGCCCTGGCTATCCTGGAACTTGCTCTGTAGAGCAGGCTGGCTTCAAACTGAGAGATCTGCTTGCTTCTGCAGCCCAGGGCTGGGATTAAAGGCGTGTGCCTCTAGCACCTGCCCCACTGACCACTGCTTTGTAAAGTTCTGTGTTTGGTGTGGAGCATAGTGTGTGTTCCTAGCGTTCGGTGAGATGGAGGCCTGCCTCCTGCCTGTCTGCTCTAATCTAATTGTGCTTTATTGTAGGAGGGAGTGAGAAGGCCCGGGCACGGCACACATCCAGAGGAAAACTGCTCCCCAGAGACAGAATCGACAATCTCATAGACCCAGGGTGGGTCTAATGCTTTCTACTTCCCCATGTCTAATGTACCACTGGACAGTCCCATCAACAAATGGTTCTAAATTTGGGTTCTTATAGTGTCTTAGTTAGGGTTTTACTGCTGTGAACAGACACTATGACCAAGACAACTCTTACAAAGACAGCATTTAATTGGGGCTGGCTTACAGTTCCAGAGATTCAGTCCATTATCATCAAGGTAGGAGCATGGCAGCATCCAGGCAGGCATGGGGCAGGAGGAGCTGAGAGTTCTACAGCTTCATCTGAAGGCTGCTAGCAGAATACTCACTTCCAGGCAGCTAAAAGATGAGGGTCTTATAGCCCACACCCACAGGGACACACCTACTCCAACAAGGCTACACCTCTTAATAGTGCCATGCCCTGGGCCAAGTATATTCAAATCATGACATATAGGGTTCAAAGACCACCACCCATTTACTGAGAGCCTACTGTGTGTCAGACATTTACAGGCAATGAAATGGCAGTTCCGGGGAATGAGACGGACAGACACCTCTGTTCTACTAAGTTCTGTTAGGTCCGTGGGAGGTGGAAAGTAAGCAGTAAGCATTAGAATTGTAAAATAGATAAGAATGAAGCAAGCGGTGTGGGAAAGAGAAACCACCAATCAGAAGCTCTGCAGTGAGAGAGCGCTGGGCGTGTTAAGCTGGAGTAGTTGAAGCAAAGGGAGTGGCAGGGAGAATAGTAGGGGTTGGGGTCTGATTCTGGGGGTGTCCGTAAGGCTGTTGGCTCTGACTTTTCAAAAAAACCCAAACAAACAAACAAACAAACCCCAGGGAACTGCAGTCTGAATTAAACAGGACTTGTTGAGTTCCTAACACATGTCTCAGAATGACATTTATGGTGGTGAGCCCCTAGACTAATTGCCTGGTCGCCCTCTTAGTTTGTGTTCCTATATTTGATATTTTTGTAAGTGACAGAGTCGCCCATAGCTTCTGCTCTCTGGATCCAGTCATGAAGTGTGACATATGACTGTTTTAATTTAAAGATTCTGCTCTTCTGGCTGCTGTGCTGGGAGTGGACTGCGCAGTAGGGTCAAAGGGTGGCGGGGTGAGGGTGTTACGGAGAGCAGAGACCTGGTAGATCTCCTGGCAAACGGGAAAAGGTGGGTGTATGTACGGGGTTATGTTTGAAGATAGGGTCTCATGTAGCTGACATCAGAATCACTGAATAGCTGAGGATGACCTTGAGTCCCTGCCCCCATTTAGGAAGTGTTAGGGATTAAACCTAGGGCCTCATCCAATGTAAGCAATAGCTCTGTCACTGTCATACACCCCAGCCCAACCTCGAACTTCTAATCCTCCCTCCTCTGTCTCCCTGGGGATGGGATTACAGGTGTGTACCACCATATCCGGTTTCCATGGTGCTGGGCATTGAACCCAGGGCTTTGTGCCTGGCAGGTGAGCACTCTCCCAACTGAGCTATATATCTTTATCCCACCAAATATCTTTTTCTTATGGCACCCATGTTTGGATGGGAGTGTGCATGTGTAAGCCCAGGGGCAGGTAGGTGTGTCATGGCACATGTGGCAGTCAGAGGATGGCTTTCAGGAGTCACTTGTCCTCTACTATCTTACATGACCCAGGGATCAAATGCAGGTTGTCGGGGCTGTATGCAAATGCTTCTACCTGCTGAGCCATCTTTCAGCCCCCAGCACACACTCGGTTGTGCAGATATATACCAGGCGCCTGCGTCAGAGAAACAAAACAGAAAGGAACCATACCAAATCGAGCATTCGAGAACTCCTTTTCCTCCGTGGTATCTTGAACACGTGTGTAAATGAAGGGTGTGCAGTACAGTGCCAGGTGTGAGCCTGGTGCCTCGGAACAGATTGCTTCTGGACATCCCAGTTCTGCCGTTTACGGCCCGTGGGACCTTAGGCTAGTGGCTGGGTTTTGGTTCCCTCTTTAGAGAATGAGTTAGTGCTTATGAAGCTCTTAGAAGAGAGCCAGGTATATGGTAGATGTTGCCTGTTGTTCCCTTTCTGTGGTAATATTCATATATGCATAGCATTTTAACAGTAAGTCTCCAGTATTTTATGGTAGCCCGTTACATGGCTACACCATATAAATTCCTATGAAATTCTTGTCTAGTCTTATTTTAGAAATCTTTTTGTAGATTTTTATATGTAGCATGCATTTTTGAAATATTGCCGTGTTTAAAAAAAAAGTCCCACTGATATGTGTAACATTTTAAATACAGATATTTAACTTAGAAAACACCCTTTCTTCCTCTTAGGTCTCCCTTTCTGGAATTCTCCCAGTTCGCAGGTTACCAGCTATATGGCGACGAGGAAGTCCCCGCCGGTGGCATCATCACAGGCATTGGGCGAGTGTCGGGGTGAGTGTCCCATCTGTGCTCAGGTGTGAGGGGCAGGAAAAGTCGCTGGAATGGGGTGCCTGCCCCACTCTGCACGTAGCGTGAAAGCTTTGTGCCCTTTGAGACATGAGTTCCCATATTTGTGTGGAGCTCGTCTGGGGAGCTGCAGAGACCACAAACTGAAGGAAGAAAAGTGAAATTCAACCAGAGTTTCTGATCCAACTCAGAATTTGCACACTTCCCCCAGATGTGGGATTTTAAAATAGATTACATCCTGAGTTCATGCCCCTCCCTCCTGTCATCCTAGTCCCTCCCCCTCCCCATCCATTCTTCCTCTCAGGAATACCAACCAAGCGTGGCATATCAAGTTGCAATAAGACCAGGCACCTCCCCTCATATTAAGACTGGCCAAGGCAATAGAAACCAGAGGCCAGATGTCCTAGAGAGAGAGCTAGGATCAAACCAAACACACCTGGAAAAAAGAAGAGAGTAAAGTAGAGAAATGATTCCTAATGATATTCTGCTATCCTCATAGACAGGAGCCTGGCATAATCGCCATCAGAGAGACTCCATCCAGCAGCTGAAGGACACTGATGCAGAGCCACACAGCCAGACATTAGGCAGAGCTCAGGGAATCCTGCAGAAGACGGGGAGGAGGGATTGTAGGAACTAGAGGGGTCAAGAACATCATCAGAAAACCCGCAGAATGAGCAACCCTTGACGTAGGGGTCCACGATATAGTCTGATCAGATCCTGGCATGCTGGAGATTTTAATGGCTGTAGCCCATGTCTTATAAAGAGCTTAATCCCCTTCAGTTTTGCAGAAGTCTGTCTCTTTCAATGGACTTTCTGCCTTTCAGGGTAGAATGCATGATTGTGGCTAATGATGCCACCGTCAAAGGAGGCACCTACTACCCAGTGACTGTGAAAAAGCACGTGCGGGCACAAGAGATCGCGCTGCAGAACAGGCTCCCGTGCATCTATCTGGGCAAGTCACAAGTGCACCGTGAACTGTTTTAGCTGGTAAAATGGAAGGCTGAGTGGAAGGCTGTGCCATTGTTACTAGGTGTTTGAAAATACTGCTGGTTCCTCCTGCAATTAGAAAGGAATATAGTGTTTACTAAGAACTGCTGTGAGGGGTTGCAAAGAACTGCCCATTGTACCACAGTGGTACATTAACAGTTTGGCATGTACTAACTTTTCCTGTGGATATTTTATATTTCTGTTTACTTTAATTAATTCAAGCTATTAAAAATAGCTAATATTTATGGATCTCTTGAGAGTCAAACATTATGTTAAATACTTGAGTATTACATAATTTGAATAGATTGTAATTTAAGGTACAGTGAATTTCCAGAGAGAGTCAGTCTTCATTTGAAAGTTAAGTACATTTGCATTAAAGGCTGTTTTGAACAGAATCTAAAAGCAAAGCAATTTAGAATTGGCACCTTCTGGATACTAGCTTAGTTTGCTGAAACTCTCGCACAAATTACTCATGTACAAATGTGTAAATATTTGAATAGGTTATGATGTAGATTTTTTTTTCTTTTTTCTGGGAAAGTGAATTTACCTGGTTGACACATAAGGTGAATTTCTTTGAGCACATAGAAAATAGAAAATGAAACTGGCACTTGCAGGCGCTGGGCGGGCACACTGAAGAGCATTAACATTGTTTCTGTCATATTTAATAATATTAAAATGATACAAAATATTAAATAATAAAAGACAATGATTATAGGCAAAAATAATAATAGGTATAGGGCTAGTTAACTTCTTTTTTTTTTTTTCAATTATTATATGTAAGTACACTATAGCTGACTTCAGACACACCAGGAGAGGGCATCAGATCTCATTACGGGTGGTTGTGAGCCACCATGTGGTTGGTGGGATTTGAACTCAGGACCTTAGGAAGAGCAGACAGTGCTCTTACCCGCTGAGCCATCTCGCCAGCCCACTAGTTAACTTCTATTTCATTCTCTCTCTCTTTCTCTCT
>NC_034600.1:31070094-31072178 GCF_900095145.1 Mus pahari | reverse complement strand
TCTCTCTCTCTCTCTCTCTCTCTCTCTCTCTCTCTCTCTCTCTCTCTCTCCTCTCTCTCTCTCTCCTTTTTGTGACACGCCTTGGCTAGCGCAGAACTGACCTAGATCCTCAGGCCTCTGCCTCCCGAGTGCTAGGATTAAAGACACCACTACACCCGGCTCTAAGTTTTCTTTTTAACATTTGTTCTGTACACTCATAGCTTTTTACACATAGCTTTTTATAACGTGGTTTCACGTCCTCCTGAAAGCTCTATGAAATGGCTGCTGTTGTTTACCTCATGACTGAGGAAGTTGGAGGTACTCAGAATGGCCTGGAAGCACAGCTGTGATCCCACAACCGCACAGCCGTGCTGTTGGACCTTACTACGATGTGTAGTAAAACTATTCTCAATACTTAGGAAGCCGGTGCAGAAGGGTCATACCGCTAAACCACTCAAACAAACAAACAAACAAGTAAATAAACTCCAAACTCCAAGCCCTCCCCCCAGAAAAACCAGAAACACTAAAAAAGAGGAACATACAAATTATCGACGAGTCCTTTAACAGTTTTTGTATTGATCTAGAAAGACGTCTTTTCAGCTCCACTGGCCAGTTCTTGCGTTTGTAGGTCTTTTGCCGCTCTTTAAGGGACAAAGTGTCCTGAGCTGTTCGTATGGAGCTGTGACCAGAGGCTGGAAAGCCTAACTGTCTGAGAGGAGACGTTTTTGGTTGTGTTGGGGGACCCGAGATCCTAACACACATCGAATTCAGGGGGCAGGCTTTGGTGACGAGCACTGTGGCTGTTTATCTTCTGCGGGCACTCACTTCTCTCATTTTCCTTATTCAGTTGACTCAGGAGGGGCCAACTTACCTCGGCAAGCAGACACCTTTCCAGACCGGGACCACTTTGGCCGCATATTCTATAATCAGGCAATTATGTCTTCTGAAAACATCACACAGGTAATTTCTCATTGGTGAAATATAGCAATATAGTTTTGTTTGTTTGTTTAAAACTTCAACTGTCATTGCTACCACACAATCAAGATGTATTAAAAAAAAAACAAATGAACAGAATTTGGTCAGGTGAGATGGCTCAGAGAAATAGAGTCTTAACACCAAGCCCAACAACGTGAACTCAAGCTCTGGGAAGCATGGAAGGAAGGAGAGACTCTCTTGGGAGTTTGCCTGACCTGCACATACGGGCATAGAACCATAGCCAAGGGTGTGCACAAAATAGTAAAGAAATGTAAAAAAAATTTTCAAAACCCAGAACTTATTATATAATGTAAGAAAGTTTTGTAAGGTTGTCTTTCAGTTCAAATTTATCCTGACTTCAGGCACATTGCTGAATTATAATGAATGTTAATTACCCAAGGAAAAGAGGTTTGAAAAGGAAGTCATTGTTTTAGGACTGATCTATTAGTACAGAGGAGCATTAGTGTATGGGCAAAGAGATACGTCCGTATGAACATTGATTATTAGAGCAAAAGATACTTAACTCTTGGGCATCAATGGAAGATTCGTAATGGTGTTTAGCTGTTAAAGCCAAAGAACTAAAATTCATGCATCCGCATGAATAAACGTCAAAGCTGTCCTGAGAAAAAGTAGTAGTAGGTAAATTTGAGCCAGTACCCGTGCATGTGACAGTTGAGGGCATGAAACCTCACTGTGTTGTGCTTGTGTGTAAGCGTGCATTGGAGAATGTCACACACAGTTGTGAACAGTGTGAGTGCCCAGGAGGGAAGGAGAAAAAGGAGGTCACTCGAGGAATTCGGGGACTTAGGTTGTATCTAAAATTTTATTTAATTGAAATTCTTAGAGTGTGTGAATGTAAAGTCTTTATGAAGGGTCTTGCTATGTGTAATTCCATGAAGGACTGTGAGAAGAATTGAGATGGTTCTGGATCCCCTAGGTGGGGCTTACAGCTGATGGTAAGTGTCCTTTTGAGACAGAGTAGACACAGACATCCATAGAAAGCAGCCAACGGACTCCACAAGCTGTCCTTTGGTATGCACACACAGTCTGTTCTGGATTACAGCCTTCTCAAGGGTGGCCAGAGACCAGTGTTTCATTCCTGACCCTCACTCTCCTCACTTTAAACCTTC
>NC_034600.1:31057803-31069989 GCF_900095145.1 Mus pahari | reverse complement strand
TCTCTCTCTCTCTCTCTCTCTCTCTCTCTCTCTCTCTCTCTCTCTCACTTCTTTATGTTACCCTTTGTTTTCTTCCAAAAACTTCGGCTTCACACCGAGTTCCCTTATGCTCCTCACATTCTTAAAATTATGCCCCCCCAGTTCCACCAAGAACTTGAATACAATTTCAGGTCATTGCTTGTCACCTTGTATAGGCCCTTGGCCCTCCACATCTCTGCCTCTAACCCTCAGGGGTGTTGCTGCTGTCTCTGTAGGTTTTCTGCTAATGCCTTGGTGTATTACAGAAACATGTATGCGGTTTCTGCCCCTGGTTCCTGGTGAGGAAAAGCTTGGGTTTGGTCTCTGTCCTGTTCCTAAGAGAACTCCTAAGACTCTTGTAGATAAGGGTGCCAGGCACATCTTTTGTTTTAATGTTTGGTCTTTGATTCCTGGTGCAAAGCTCCTAAGTCCCTCAGGCCTTCCCCTCCCCCCCCCCCCCCCCCCCGAATCTTCTGGAGGAGATGATCCCGCATGCCTGCAAGATGAAGCCACCACACAGCCCCCTCAACCCCTATGGGCTTTTCAAGGTCTTCCCACTTGTTAGACACCTCTGAGTGCTGCGAGGCTGGCAACCATAGCTCCATAGAGACAGCGACGCCCAGCCCGTGTTGTCACCATCCAGTTGTTTTCTGTGGACTTTACTCATTAACCGGCATGCAGAAGTACGGCATTTGCTTGGGTTCTGTGGGCCACTCTAGTGCAAGGAGAGGGGGTAGTGGGAGCTCCGGTCTATCCTTAGGTAGCGGGGCGCTGATGCCTCTGCCTGACTGGCATTTAACGTGAGAACAGTCTGGCAGAACTGAGCGCTGTCTCCACATAGTGTTGAGCTGAACTGGACAAGGGCGCACCCCCCCCCCCAACTGGTGTCCAGAGGAGAACGGATTACTTGGTGTGGGAAGAACTCCCTTCCTCATCTAATGGCAGAAGTATTCAGTCATTGCAGGAGAGAGCAGGAGAAACACTTTTCTAGGCTCTCTTGGCTCAACCAGACCTGAGCACATCCGCTCTCCACCCACCCGCTTGTCTGCTTGGTGCTGTCTTCTGACTCTTTTGTGTGCATGTGTGGCACATGTATGTATCTATGTGGACCACCTGCACGCCTGGTGCCGGTGGAGGCTAGGGATGGGTGACAGATCCCCTGGAACTGCAGTTACAGGTGGTTATGAGCTGCGACATGAGTTCCAGGACCCGAACATAGGTTCTCCTCAAGAACAGTATGTGCTTCTACCCTTGGAGCCATCGCTCAAGTTCCAGTCTCCCTTTCCTGTCCTGGGGTTGACGTTTTGATGTCAAGAAACAAGAAACCTTGAGTCTTGGCTTTTCCCCTCACTTCTTTAGGTCAAAATATTTATCTTTTTTGTTCTTTGTATCTCTACCTGTTATTTGTAACTCTTATCTCTAGATTAGTTCTGGCTGATTTCTCATTCTTTCTTTTCTTTTAAAGATTTATTTTATTTATTATATGTAAGTACACTGTAGCTGTCTTCAGACACTCCAGAAGAGGGAGTCAGATCTCGTTATGGATGGTTGTGAGCTACCATGTGGTTGCTGGAATTTGAACTCAGGACCTTTTGAAGAGCAGCCAGTGCTCTTAACCGCTGAGCCATCTCTCCAGCCCCTGATTTCTCATTCTTTATTATTGCTTCTTTGTCATTAGAGCAGTATCAGATGACTTTTATATCTTCACAAATTTTCCTGAGATGGTACATGCTAATATTTATTAAAAGACAACCTCTCATAATTGTTAAAGCAAATGCCAACACATTGACTGGTTTCTCTCTCTCTCTTTCTCCCTCCCACCCTCTTCCCATCTCTTTCCATTCCACTTTTCCCAAGTCCTCATGTTATACCACTGAGCCCAGCCCAAGTCCCTTTCTTATATTTTGTTGCTTAAAAATGTGGCTTCGAGCCAGGCGTGGTGGTGCACACCTTTAATCCCAGCACTCGGGAGGCAGAGGCAGGCAGATTTCTGAGTTCGAGGTCAGCCTGGTCTACAAAGTGAGTTCCAAGACAGCCAGAGCTATACAGAGAAACCCTGTCTCAAAACAAACAAACAAACAAACAAACAAACAAAAAATGTGGCTTCGAGTGTTTTAAAAAAATCTTTAATAATGTATCGTGTACATCAGCCATCTGTGATGCTATGCTATGGATAAGGCCTAGTCTTCAAAGGGGCAGAGTTATGGTGGGAGGCCTTGAAGGGGAGGGCCTAGCGCAAGGTGGGAGGAGGCCTAGCACAAAATGGAGTAGTGCAGGCGTGGGTTGATGCCTCAAGAATGGATTTTATATTACCAAAGTATGAAAGTGGTCTCTATGGTTTCTCACATCCAATCTTGTCATGTGACCTTTTTTCCTGTCACATATTTCTGTCATGATGCCACCTGACAAATTGTGATGTAGTTAGAAAGTCCTTGCCAGAGGTTGCCTGACCTTTAACCTTCCAAAACCTTAACTCAAATAAACCTTTTTTTTTTTCTGTGTAAAATATCCAGTCTCAGGTATTGTATTATAACAACACAGAACAGACTAAGATATAACTCTGGCTATGCTATTTATAACGATTTATTTATTTATTTATTTATTTATGCATTTGACAACGATCAGGGGGTGCCTCTCTCCAGTGCTATTTTCTACCCTAAGATTGTTTGTTTAACATTATTAACCTCACCCATTGTAGATCCATTTATCTACTTATCTCTAAGAATATATCTCTTACATTCTTATCTACACCATTTCCTGTACAGTCTCCGATATAAAAATAATATTGACAGATAACTAGACCTTTCAGGTTTAACCTTTGACTTTTGCTTCGTAAGAAAAGAGACTTTTTTAGGTCAGAATATTTATCTTTTTTTGTTCATTGAGTCTCCAGAAGCTATTTTTAACTCTTCTTTCTAGATAGGTCCTGGCTGATTTCTCATTCTTTTTTGTTGTTTCCGTGTGACTAAAGGAATATCAGATGAATATTTCGCATATTTCCCTGAGACATGTTAATATTGTTAAAAAATAATCTCCTCTAACTGTTAAAGCAAATGCCGACACACTGACAGACGACAGTAGGTACTCGCCTTCGAAGCCTCCTTTTCTTACCAAATGGTGAGCTGTTCCTTCCCCTCACCTACTGGAGTTGAGGTACCTCAGAGGTTGGTGGTCTAACCTTTCTGCGCACTCAGGCTAGCCCCTGCTGGTCCTTGCAGTCTGACGTTTTCAAGTCGCTGACTTCTTATGTATGCCAGCTTCTTTTGTAGTTCTTAGTGTGAACTAATCTTTAGCAGAAGTCTCACTCTCTTGTTAATTTTGACTGCTGGCAGTAGTCCACTCGCTATAGCTTGACCATTGGTGTAGAAAACACCCTGTTTTCCCCTATGCCCGGGTGCATCAGCAGCAAGGGGTTTAGTGGTTTCATTAGACTTTTCTATTGAAATCAGCTTCATTTATTGAGCAGTGTGAAAATGCTTTTTTTTTCCCTTTGTATTTCCCTATTTGCTCTAAATTTTGGAGATTTTAGATGATTATCCTTCATGTGTTTCCTCTCCCCTCCCTTCTCCTTGGTTTAGCTCATTATTTTTGAAGGTTACTTCAATGACTGCCTTTGTTTCAAGCATCTATGATCATTCTGAGGGGGCTTAAACAGGCAGATCCTGTTATTTTAAAAATGCATTCCTTAAAGATTCATAGAGCCTGGGGCTGGGAGATGAAAGCAGTGTATTTGGTTGCATCAAGGCTCTCTAAACTGAGGCTCTGATAAAAAGATGGAGGAAGAGGCATTATGGGTAAGATGGACTTCAGCATTCTGTGTACATTTCATACCTGTTGGCACAGGTGAGCATGAGTACCTCAGAGTTAGCAGAGTGTTAATCTGTCAGTGTAGGTGACAATGATCTGAACTTCTAGCCAGCTAGCTGTTAATCTGGGATGTGCACCTTGTGTCTTTTATCTGCAGGCCAGAAGAGGGCATCAGATCCCTTTGTAGATGGTCATGAGCCACCATGTGGGTCCTGGGAATTAAACTCCGGACCTCTGGTAGAGCCATCTCTACAGCCCCAGTGACTTTTATTTTTAGTGGTGGCTCTTCAGGTAAAGATGAGAGCAATGTGATACAGACAGAATTTGCTTTTCACAGTTACTTTGAATGCAAAAGGCAGCAAGACGGGAGGCTTAACTAAGTAGCTTTTGCATCCAGCGCTGGCTCACTTCCCCTGACTGGTACGTTTATCTTGGTATATATGAAAGTGGAAAACGTTCTTCAGCTTTGCAGTGGAAGCATGCAGGAGATCCAGACTTGACAAGGATTTTTCAGAACAAGGCAGGTGTAAGACCTCCCTGGCAAACCTCTGGGTTGACTCCCTGGCAAACCCTTTCCACGAAGCTGCCTGCTGGGCTACATTGTGTCGTTCATCATTTTGTTACAATGAGTTCCAGTCTCTTTGCTAAGGGAAGACCTGTAGGGTCTTAGATATGTCTGAAGACGTCTTGTGTGATTGCCTGTGGCTTGCAGCAATTTATGCCTGCTCCTCAGGCACCATACTTGTGGAAGTGACTAAAAGAGTTGTTTCTGTGGGTTCGTGACATCCATGTCTGCCTTTTACTTCCTTGCTCATGGTTTAAGTCATAGAGTCATGCTGGGCTTCCTTCTCTCTTGTATCTTTGTTGCATAACAGGCACTCTGTCTGGTGATGAGGGATTGTTACCTCTGAGTTCTTGGAGTTCATCTTTGTCTTGATAAAGGTCCCCCCTGCTGTCCCTTTTAGCACAATACTGATGTCGTGCCTCCAACCCAAGCTGACTCCACACCTCATAGTGCAGCCATACGTTTTATGACATTTTAGTTCTTAGTGGAGAATGGAGCAGATTTTTCTAGGCAGTTCCAGATACTTTGGGTCCCAGAGTGGCCTTGCATAGGGCATACACAGGGACATACTTTGGGCTGTGAGTGGTGCTGCTGGACTCTGAGATCCCTGGATCCTGTGAGCAGAAGATGGAGTGGCGGGATGCTTCTGTACCTGTCCTCTTGTTCCCTGTTGTGGGCGATGAGCAACTTAGAATTAAGCGATGAGATGAACTGCGGGATGCCTACTGGTTTAGTTGGTGACTTATCTGTGCTGTGTTCTCTTTATGCCATTATCAGCATCTGCTTGCATAGCATTAAAATTGTACTTATTTTAATACTTGTGATTAGGGGGTTGGGAAGATAGGTAAGCCATCAGTAAATAACCACCCATAACTCCTGTTCCAGGAGACCTAATCCCCCTTTCTGGTCTCCATATGCTTTTGCAAGCACAGGGTGCACACAAAACTCCCATGGGCACACACATACAACATAAATAAAAATAAGTGAATAGGTTCACCACCTTTATATTTGTTGTTGTTTTGTTTTGTTTTTGTTTTTGTTTTTTTTTCGAGTCAGGGTTTCTCTGTGTAGCCCTGGCTGTCCTGTAACTCACTCTGTAGACCAGGCTGGCCTGGAACTCAGAAATCTGCCTGCCTCTGCCTCCCGAGTGCTGGGATTAAAGGCATGCGCTGCCACGGCTTCGTTATTGTTGAAACATTTGAGAATTTTTGTACCTCGGGGCACAGTAACTATAGCTCTTGTGGACATTTTTTGTGCATTTTTTTGTGCTTATTAAAAATGTTTTTGTGCCTTTAAAAATTTTATGAATTTACTTAATTATTTATTTTATGTGTATGAGTAGTGTGCCTGCATATGTCTGTGTACCACGTGAGTGCCTATTGCTCTTGGAGGCCAGAAGCAGGTGTCTGACATCCCTCCCACGCCTGTGCTTTTTAAATTATGTGAGTGTTGTGGGAGTGCCATACAACTCATCCATTAACTGTGAAAATCTAGTTGTATTTTGGGTATTGCTGAGTTGAATCGAGCTTATTATATATATTTTTTCTTTTTTTGTTTTTTGTTTTTTTTTTGTTTTTTTCGAGTCAGGGTTTCTCTGTGTAGCCCTGGCTGTCCTGGAACTCACTTTGTAGACCAGGCTGGCCTCGAACTCAGAAATCCGCCTGCCTCTGCCTCCCAAGTGCTGGGATTAAAGGCGTGCGCCACCACCGCCCGAGCTTATTATATTTTTATCTTCCCATTGGCCCTGACTCTGTTTCTACACAGTCCTCCCAGCCACAGAGATTCTTTGCCTCTATGGGTTTGTCTGTTGTTAACATTTTGTGTGACTTTGTATCTGCTCTCCTTCATTTAATGTGACGGCTGTACTGCTCTGTGGGATTGTATAGAATTCTACTTGGCCCCGGTCTTTCATGCCTGCTGAAGATGAAGAGTTAACAGATAGAGTCTATGAAAGAGTGAAGATAGAAAGCTCTAAGGTTGTATCACCTACAGGCTTCACTGTTTGGAATTCTACTCCTTGGTGTTTGTCCTGTGATGAAAATGACTGGCTTTGCATTTCTCAGAACTTATCCACGCTGTTAGCCAGCACTCACCTACACTAATAAAGTTGGATCTGCCTCCATTATATTTGCTTGAGACAGGGTTTCTTTAATTTTTTTCAGTATTGGGGATTGAAACTAGAGCCTCTTTCATAGTAGACAAGTCACTCTCCCTCAGAGCCGCATGCCTAGACCAACGTATATTATCTATTGCTCTAGGACACACTGTTCCCAACCTTGGCACTATAGAACAATGTACGTTCATTATCTAGTTCCTGTGGGTGGGAGTTTAGGCCTAGCTCAGGGTCTCACAAGATATAGTCACCGGAGCGTTTGATGGAAGGGCCCAGTTCCTAGCTCACTCACGCGGTTGTTGACTGAATCGGTTCTTCTCAGGCCTCCCTCAGTTCATCTTGGCTATTGGCTGGAGGGCTGTCCTTGGTCTCCTGTCATTCCCAGAGTACTTCACAGCTTTCTGCTTGGCGTCATCAAAGCATGAAAGGGAGAAGGGAAGAGAGAGGCTGCAAGGCAAGGGTAACAGGAGTGGTTTCAGTCTGCTCCACTCACAGGGATCACACTGATGGGAACACCCAGAGCATGGGGTTACTGGGGACCAGTCCAGAAGTGTGCCCCACTCACCTGCCCTTTGGTGTCAGAAGTGTGTGTTGTTAGTTTGCTTGGTTGCAGAGGAACTGTGGAGAACATGCATCTGAGATGCCCCTAGCAACATGACAGAGGTCCCTAAAGTCAGGAGCTGATACTTGGTCATTCAGCTGTGAGATGCCTGCTGTCTTGGTAGCTCTCGCCCCTCATCTACCCTTCCACCAAGGTGCTGTCATTAGTAATTAGTGTAGGCCAGGTAGTGTGAACATGTCTTCCTCACAGCTCTGGAGGCTGGAAGGCCCCACAGATCAGAGTACCAGCGTGTGTCTTGGTTCAGGACTTGGGAAGGGCCTCCCTCTGGTTTTGTTCTCTTGAGGGACAAAGACTTTTGTGTCTCTGTTTCACAAGGACCTTGATGATGTCATGACTCCACCCTTGCAACCATTTAACCTCAGTTGACTCCCTGAGGGTTTACCTCCAAATTACCCTGGGGATTAGAGTTGGGAGGGGACACAAACACACATTCCATAGCACATGGTATGTATGATGGCATTCAGAGTAATCCCACGTGTCTCCTCCCCTCCCCCCACCTCCCATCTCCACCAACCCCCCCCCCTCCTATCTCCACTTACCCTCATCCCCATAGGCCCCCTCCCCCATCCCCACCTCCTGTCTCCCCCTACCTCTTTTCTCCTCCCTCCACCCTGCCTTCCCTCCCTCCTGTCTCCCCTGCCCTCTCCCTCCCCCCACCTTCTTTCCCTACCCCTTACTACCCCCTGCCCACCCCTCCCTCTTATGTCCCCCCATTCCTACCTCCTGTCTCCCCCCTCCTTTTTCCTCCCCACCCCTGTCCACCTTCCCCTTCCTGTCTCCCCCCAACCCCCTCCCCTCCTGCCTCTTCTCCCCCCTCTCCGCTTCCCCCAACCGTCCCCTCCCCATGTCCTTCCCCATCCTCATCCTCTCTCTGGTACTCACTGACAGCTGCTAGTCTTCCCTCCTTTGCTCTCTAATTGTTTTCCTGGAACTCTGCTCTGCCTGGTGGATTTTTTTAGGTCCTATTTTTGAAAACTGTTCTCTTTTAGAATCTTACATCACCGCGACTCTAAGTCCCTTGAGCCTTTTTCTAATGGATCACTGAGATAGTTTGAGTTGACCCCAGAATTGTGGAGTTCCAGGGTACTGAGGTAAAACTGTCCTTTGTCCCCTTAGCCTGGTGACTCTCAGCTTTCCTAAACACTTTGTGTGACATATTTAGATATAAACAATTCATAGATAGAACATATTTAGATATAAACAATTCATCCACAATTCACTGATTCCTAAGACATGGTGGGCTGCTGATGTCTGTCTGCTACTGTAAACTTGGCTACAACTGAGTGTTGATGCCTTGGGTGTATGGGAGGGATTTTTATAGCTGTAGGTGCCTTGAAAGCACAGTTCCGGGTGTTTGACAAGAGAAAACCACTGCTGTGTTATGTTAACAATGAAACGTTGACAGTTTGATAACAAACACAAACGTTTAGTTAAGGGCAGAGTCTTTGTATGGTGGCTGTGTGGCTGGAAATTTGTTAACTCACAGTACACGTCTTTTGCCCTAAGATTTGTGTGGCGTGCTGTTTATCAAAGCAGATTCTAACGTGCATTTAAGGCAAGTTGATAGAATATTGGGATTAGAAACAAAAAACTGTTTTCAAGTGATGCTTTTTAAAACATCCATTCCATACTTATTTTTCCTTGGTGATATTTTTATTCCTGTTGAGGGGTATTTAGCCAGACTCTTGTGGATTATTCTTTGTGCCGTACTAGTCTCTGAGCAAGGATTTGTCTTAAGCTTTTTCTAAAATGGAAAGCTTCTGAACATTGAGAGTAAACATTATTGTTAACTCCTTGAACGTATCATCCAGCTTCAACAATTCATTTTCTTCTTTAATTCCTTAAAAAACTCTATTACGTGTGTCTTATTAGTGTGTGTGTGTGTGTGTGTGTGTGTGTGTGTGTGTGTGTGTGTGCCTGTGCTCGCGTGCTCAAGAGCTAAAACATGTGCATGCCACGGTATGCATGTGGAAGATGACAAAATATATTTTAGAATTGTGTGTGTGTGTGTGTGTGTGTGTGTGTTTGGCCTGCATGTAGGTATGTGTAGCACGTGCGTGCCTAGTGTCCGTGGAGGTCAGAAGAGGTTGTTGGATCTCCAGGAACTGAACTTACAGGCAGTCATGAACGGCCTTGTGGGTTCTTGGAACCAAATTGGGTCCTCTGCAAGAACAGCAAGTGTTCCTAACCACTGACCCAGACCCAGCAGGCAACATCTGGGAGTTGGCTCTCCCCTTCCACCATGGGTTCTAGGAATTGTACCTGGGTCATCAGGCTTGGTGGCAAATGCCTTTACCCATTGAGCCATCTTGCCAGCCCAACACTGTCTTCTGAGCAGCCGTGTGTTTGTGTCTGCACACATGCTTATGTGGGGGTGTGCCCATTCATGTGCACATGTGTGCTTGTGTGTGTGGAGGCCTGAGGTCAATATTGGGTCACACTCCACCTTATTTACTTACTTAATTACTTGTGGGAGGTGTTATGTGTGTCCGTCTGAGTCCAGGCTTGCACATGCAGAGGGCAGGGCAGGACATGAGATCATTTTCTGTTACTCCCTTGACTTATTGCCTCAAGACAGAATCTCTTACTTACTAAGTGGGACGCTCACAAACTCAGCACTTCAGCTAGGCTATCTGCCCAGCGTGTTTTGGGGATCCACTCTTCTGTGCTGGGCTTATGGGCATCCACAGCTATGCCTGACTTTTTCCACGGGTGCTGGGAATTTGGACAATTCCTGCTTAGGTTGAGCAGGAAGCACTTTCATGCAGGAGACCATCTCCCTAATCCTTTTAAAATTTTATTTATTTATTTATTTATTTATTTGGGGGGGGGGGCGGGAGGCAAGGTCTTTCGCTTTCCCTGAATTCCCAATTTGACTTCATCAGAACAGTGAAGTCCAGAGATTCAGCTTTCTCTGCCTCTGGGATTTCTCTGCACTGGGATTCTGGGATACCATGCTCAACTTATTCACAGGGATATTAGAGTCACTTTGCCAACTGAGCTACCTCCTCAGCCATTTGAGTGGACTTTTAAAATGTAAATGTTAATATTAGTTTTATATTTAAGAAATACCATATTTGTGCTAGCACAAAATATTAATAATACTCATTCAAAACATGATTCAGTGTGCCCATGAGCTCAGTGATTATTTAGGTACACTGTTATTAGTTCCCCTCTGAGGCAGTTTTATTGACATGGATGTGTAATAGGTTTCTTTTCTTCATTAGCTGCTCAGACTAGTAGTTTATCAGGCCAGTGTTCTCCGGATAGGATTGTCATCTGTATGTTTTATAAGAGTGTGATATAAGCTCTTAGGATGAGTTTGTGCATGAGGTCTAGATACTATTCTGGGAAGCTGGAGAGAAAGCTCAGTAGTTAATAATAGTGCTTGCTGCTCTTCCAGAGGACCCCAGTTCAGTTTCTAGTACCCACACCAGGGTGCTTACAAACTTGTAACTCCTGCTCCAGGAGATCGAATCAGGCGCCCTTTTCTGGTCTCTATTGGTACCTGCTCTCATACTTCGGATACATACATACATACATACATACATACATACTTACATACATACATACACACACACAGAGACAGACAAACAAACACACACATATATACACACAAATTAAAACCACAACAAAAAAAGATATTATCTTAGTTGGAGGTTGGGGTGAGTGATGTGTGCCTGGCATCTCAGTGTTCAGAAGATGAGAGGATTATGAGTTCCAGGTTAGCCTAGGCTATAATAAGAACCATCTCAAGACTCCATTTCTAAAATGAAGTCCAGGGATCAGTTATTAGTAGCACCTAGACACTGCAGTGTTTATAGGGATGTTGTGCCAGTGCCACGCTATACTGTTAGAGTCTCATCTCATGGCTTGTCTGTGTCTCCCTTGCAGATAGCTGTGGTCATGGGCTCCTGTACGGCAGGAGGCGCATATGTGCCTGCAATGGCTGATGAAAACATCATTGTACAGAAGCAGGGTACCATCTTCTTGGCTGGACCACCCTTGGTAAGAATATAAGACTCTTGGTTGACTGACTATTGATTTATTGAAGTCAAATATACAACATGTAAACTATTCTGCACTTTAGAAATAAGGTAAGTATAGTGCATCACATACATTTGCTGTATAGTAAATCTTTTTTTTTTAATTTATTGTATTATTTATTATATACACTGTAGCTGTCTTCAGACACACCAGAAGAAGGCATCAGATCTCATTACAGATGGTTGTGAGCCACCATGTGGTTGCTGGGATTTGAACTCAGGACCTCTGGAAAAGCAGTCAGTGCTCTTAACTGCCGAGCCATCTCTCCAGCCCGTGTAGTAAATCTTAATTGTTTACTTCAGTCGAGTTAAGCATATCTGCATTGTCATGCAGCTGTTGCCATATCTAGCTCTAGAAGGTGGTTTGTTTTTTTCTTTTTCTGTAACACAAATCCATTAAATGCTCCCTAACCTTCCTCCCCCTTTCTTTTCTCCCCCCTGGCTAGCCTAGAACCACTATGTTGACCAGGCAGGCCTTGAACTCATAGAGATCCATCTGTTTCTGCTTGGTTTAACATGTGCCATATCTGATCTTGCCATTCTCTTTTTCGACTCTTAAAAATTTGACTACTCTGGGTAATATATAGTGAACGACTTTCGGGTAAAATGTTCAGAAATACACATTTGTGTGCCTTCACGTACATAATGAAATTCTGGCGAAGATAATATAGAGTGGAAGAAATGTGGTGTGAGAAATATGTTCGTTTGTTTGAGACTATTGCATGCCTGGCTCATTCCAGAAGGCGTTTTAAGCTGGATGTCATGACCACAACTATACTCCTAGTATTTAGAAAGAAGAGGTAGGAGTGTCAGAAGGTCAAGGTCATTCTCAGCTACAGAGCATGGCCAGCCTGGGCTACATGAGACCTTGTTTCAATATCCCCCTCTTTAAAAGTTTTTTTTAAAAAATAAAAACAATGGTGGCACACGCCTTTAATCCCAGCACTTGGGAGGCAGAGGCAGGCAGATTTCTGAGTTCGAGGCCAGCCTGGTCTACAAAGTGAGTTCCAGGACA
>NC_034600.1:31050004-31056891 GCF_900095145.1 Mus pahari | reverse complement strand
GTGTGTGTGCGTGTGCATGTGTGTGTGTGTGTGTGTGTGTGTGTGTGTGTGTAGTAGTAGTAGTAGTAGTAGTAATAGTAGTAGTAGTAGTAGTAGAGTTTTATTCAGCAGGGTGGGGGAGATGGCCCAGTGGATAAAGAGCTTGCTTTGTAAGCCTGGGAACCTGAACTCAGTTCCCTAGCACCCACATCATATATGACATGAAAGCTAGGAGGTAGAGAATAGGGTATTTGAGAAGAGGAAGAGAATTAGCAGGAAGAAGGAGAGGGTAGGGAGGAGTAAATAGGATCAAAGTACAGGATAACCTTGCAGATGCTATCACTAACTTGCTAGTACTATACACTAACAAAGTACTACTGCTGCGCAATGAATATGTGCCGACATATGGACAAAACCAGCTAGCAATTCAGATTAAGCTGGGGTATAGCCTGGTGGTAGAGCATGTACTTAGCATGTGTCAATATTCATCATACACACATACACACACACACACACACACACACACACACACAGATTTCAGTAGGGTAGCCACATAGAGTTAAACTGGAGTCCTTCTAAGAACAGGGCTGTGCATAGCTCACTGGTCTTCACATCCCTTTGGCTGACTCCATGGTAAAGGTTCACAGTAATGCTTTTGTTGAGTTAACATGCTAATGTCATACTGTGGTCTTAGATCTCAAAGCAGGAAATCATGTGCCTTGCTACAGAATATATTGTGTACAGAAAAACCCCAAAATATCTAATAGTTTAGTAGAAAATCCAAGGAATTATACAACTCTAACATACATGCGCTAATACATTATTGACATAAAAAGGTCTTCACAGCATGGATGGCAAATATGTGAGACATACAAAACTGTGATGTCACTTTCATAAATATTTAAGGGTGCCAAATTCATGGAATAGAAAGTTGAATAGTAGCTGTCAGGGTCTAGGGGAGGGTGGAAGGGGGAAATGGCCACTGCTGAATGGAGTTTCTTCTGAGAGTCATGGAATGTTCTGGAATTAGGTAGTGGTGATGGCTGTACAATTTCATGACGACAACAACAACAACAAAAAAAAAGGCTTTACAATGGTGGGCCCCAAGGCACGTTGGTTACTAGCAGGAACTCATCTTCATGCAAAGTAAGTGTTCTCCTAAGTGAGTCTCCTAAGAAGATGAGGTAGACCAGAAGGAGCTGGTACTTTAACGGTGGGAACACTCCAATGTTATTTAGAATGTTAGTTTTCTTATCTGTTATCACTTCCCCTTTGCATTAGGAAGGGTACACATCTTTACAAGGAAAGGTATGAGCAAGGTTTGAAAACTTCTCCTGGGAGGATTTATGGCACGCAGTGCCGGTGCAACAGCCAGTGTTTTAGAAGGGTTCGTTGAGCTCTACCCACGGATTCAGATTTAACTTCACTTAGTGGCCACGAAAGCCCTGAGTTCTCCAGCTTGGGACTTCTGTCAATGGTCCATGAGAGACTGATGCTCAGGGGAGGAAGAATCTGAAGGACCAGGCACTGAGAATCCTAGCTTCAGAGAGGCTTTGAAGGGCAGGGTTCAGGCACTGTTAGCTGAAGTTGCTTAGTGTGGTTGAAGCAAATGACTAAGAAGAGGGTGAAGGGGAACTTTCTGTTCTCCTGGCTCCTTTACCTTCCCATGTTGCTGTTTACTAGAATGAACCCTTTGATTGTTCCTGACTTGTGTCACTGAACCTTTCAAGGCATCAAGCGTGTTGTGGGCGTTTAACAAATACTAACTGATGACAACCCTATTTTTCCCCACTGGAAATTAGTCAGATTCCTGAGAATAAATATAGTATATCTGTTGTTTATCTCTTTTTTATGACTTTAAATATTCAGGCACCTCTTATAATTAGTTATTATCTGGACTGAAAGCCATTTTGCACTGATTTTTTTTTTTTGGAAAGAGAACCAATAATTAACTTCTGAGGGTAGGATAATTGGAGGTGAAATTTTTAATTGCCTCTCTCTGTGGAAAGATATTTTATTTAAAAAGAGAGCTTTTGATACAGTGAAGAATAGCTTCCCTGGGCTGTAGCTTAGGTTAATTCTTGTTATTTTAATAAAATCTTTTTATTTTTATCTTAAGAAACGGATTAGTCAGCCCAATAAGTAGGAATCAACAAACAGCTTCTACAAGATGAGGCTGGCGTTTGATTCTAAATGACTTCTTCTTTCATTTTCATGTTGTAGTTTCTTGTGGTTCTTAGTTTCTTAAGTCATTCTTGATTTATTGCTTGATTTTCTTCTGTTTCTTGGCTCCATTCTGTCTGATCTTAGATTTGGTTAACTTATGTAGGTGATTTTTTTTTCTTCCCTCTTTAAAGATAAAATAACTGGATTTTATAGCTCTGGTTATTAAGTGTTTGAAGATGAATGACTCTCCTGAGGACCCCACAGTCTAGAGCTGATAAGAGAAATACATAAAGAGTGCTGAAGTACAGACCAGAAGATAGCATGCAGATGTGTAAATGAGATTAGATTCTCTTCTTGGACCCTCAGTTTGCCCAGAATTACGTGGTTAAATACCATAGGGTGTCACCACCATGAGGACTCCTGCAGGCCAAGAGGGAGGTCACCAGGTAGGTGAAAGAAAAAGGGATCCCAGACAGTAAGAGATGACGGTACACAAAGGGTCTAAGATGTCCCGGGCAGCATCATGAAGAGAAGGGTGAGTTCCGAGACGCCATCACTTGTACAGGAGTTGTGGGCTGCTCACAGAGAGTCTAGGTTTAGGTTTCCCTTCTGTAGACTGGGGTTAATCATCTCTCGCTCTGCCTGGAGGTGGCCTGAGGAAGCACAGTGGGCTTCAGCTCTGTGGAAGGAAGAATGTAGGTGTGGTCAGCTTAAGCAATGTGCTTGTCAGTATCGTCCGTGAACCAGGCTCACCGTGGCTTTTATCCTTGTAGGTGAAGGCAGCTACTGGCGAAGAGGTGTCCGCTGAGGACCTCGGAGGTGCCGACCTGCATTGCCGGTAAAGCAAGAGCACTTGCTTCCCTTTAGGATCCGTGGCCATTGTGTTTGTTTAAAGGGAGTTTTCCATTGTTTCTCCCTCTGCTTGTCTTGCCAGAGCAAACCAGAGTTTGTTTCCGGAAGGTTGCTCTGGGTTCAGGTCTCTGGATTGTGGAACTGTGACCCAAGTGAGAGCGTTAGCTGCTGAAGAGCGAACAAACGAACAACCCTTAGTGTGTGTTTGTTGACAGGCAAACGTGGATGGATGCACTCGTGTATGTGAGTGTGCGAATGCCAGGACGACGTGTGGAGGTCAGAGCATAGCGTGTGAGAGTCAAGTCCCCACCACCGCCACCGCCACCGCCCCCGCCCCCGCTGCCACCACCACCATGTGGGGTCTGGGAATTGATTCAGGTTATCAGGAGAGAGCGCCCTTATCCTCTGGGCCAGTGCCAGCACAGGGGCAGGGCGGATCCTCTCTGTAGCCTTCCCATTGTAGCGCACATGTTGTCAAAGCAAGCACAGCACCTCAGCTCTTCCCTGAGGCCCGAGAGGCAGCTTCTCATTGACTTAACAGTCCTCACTCAAATGCTTGTTATAGATCAGCCATGATTTATCCGTCCAGGTGGAATTGAGGAACTTGATAGGTTACCTATGAAGGATGCAGGAGAGGATGATAAAGAAGATGGCAGGAAATGACTTCACACACACACACACACACACACACACACACACCATTTGAGACAATGGTGTAGGGTGGGGAGCAGCTCGGAAGCTGGAGCAGGGGTCAGACATTTCTGTGGTCCTGAGAAGTTAGGGGTGTTTGAGAGAGTGCTTTGCAGGCATTGGGCAGGATCTTGTTAGGAGACCTCTGCCTAGTTAAGAGGTGGCACTTAATTCAGACTGGACAGTTCACCTTACCCTGAAAGCATACAGGACTCAGCGTGGTGTCCTAAAGGGCAGGTGGACCTGGCCATCCGTCAGGTACGAGAAGTCCTCTGTTCTGAGTCATCAGAGCCCCAAGGAGCCCAGTGACTATGGAAGGAGAAGGGATGGATTCTTTCCTACAAAGGCCATGACTTTTGACTAGCTTAAGGGACCTTCATCTCGGCCTTTTCCTCATCCTCTCATTCAGCACTTGTTGGGCTGGTTATTGTAGTGGACTTACCTTTTGCTGTTTCAGGTTTTGTTTTGCTTTCTTTTCTTTTCTTTTTCTGTAAACCGGGCTGGCTTCGAACTTAGAAATCCACCTATCTCTGCTTCCTGAGTGCTGGGATCAAAGGCGTGTGCCACCACCAGTCAGCTGACTGATTCAATCAGGAGAAAGAGAGGGAGGTAGTATTTGGGGCACACTATTATTATTATCTTACATCTTAGCAGTTTTAAAAGGGTGATGCTGTAGGTAGTCTGTCTTAATCAGTGTAGGGACTCTGGAATTTAGCTTCCATTTGTCACCCCGATTGCCCTTGTGACTTAGCGAAGGTGATTAACTTCTTTGAGGCCCATTTGCTGCTTCATAAGGCAAAGATTGGAATAGAAGCCTCCTCTTTATTTTTTTTTTTGTGTGTTTTTTTTTTTTAAAAGATTTATTTATTTATTATATGTAAGTACACTGTAGCTGTCCTCAGACACTCCAGAAGAGGGCGTCAGATCTTGCTACAGATGGTTGTGAGCCACCATGTGGTTGCTGGGATTTGAACTCCAGACCTTTGGAAGAGCAGACGGGTGCTCTTACCCACTGAGCCATCTCACCAGCCCAGAAGCCTCCTCTTTAGTGCTCATCAAATACTCTGTTAGCATTACTTCCTGTCGTCCATGATAATCTGTTGACCGTCATGAGGAAATGGGAAGGTGGTGACGGCTTTTTGAAAAAATAGGGTTGAAGAGCTTGTCTCGAAAGCTGGACAAATATAGACCTGGATCCTGGTAGAGAGAGAGCTGACTCCTGGAAATTCTTCTCTGACCTTGGCTTATGGGCCTTGTATGATTGTTGTTGTGTATACACCACACCACACACACACAAACACCATACACATATACCACACACACATATACTACACACACATCACACAAACACCATACACATACAAACACACTACACCACACACCTCATACCACATAATAATAATAATAATAATAATAATAATAATAATAATAGTAATAATTAAAATCCACCAAACCAAACAAACACTGTTTAAGCTGGGCACATCCATGATCCCTGCTCGGGTAAGGAAGATTGCCTGTTTCAATTAAAAAATAAACACAAAATGAGTCACAAATTCATTGGGTTCTCTGTCTTTTCAATATATGCTTTTATACCTGCTTAGTCATCATTAAGAGTTAATTTTAAACAAAGATTTACATAGTGTCTCATCCAAGATTTCTCTTTCCTATTATGGCAAATTTTAGGCAGTTTTCCTAAGAAAGCATCAGATTCAATGTTGAATTAGAATCTTCTTTCTGCTTCCATTTCTACTGAATGACAGTGCAGCTAGGAGTCAGTAGCTACAGCTGCCATTATGTGTGAAGCATCTTGAGCTAATTTGGGCTGTCAAATCTATTTAGGAGCTGGAGGGGCTGCCGTGTGTGCGCTGGAGGAGTACATGTGGTCTCTGCTCTTGTTTAGAACACCAGAACGACTTTCAGAAGTTGGACAGATTCCCTAGACGAGATATCAAAACTGTTTGTAATGGTTTACCCATACTGTCTTAGTTTGAGTCTTGTTGCCGTGAAGATACATGGCCACAGCATCTCTTATAAAGGAAAACATTTCATTGGGGCTGGCTTACAGTTTTGAAGGTTTAATCCGTTACTGTCATGGTGGGGGATGCACAGGCAGACTTGGAGAATCAGCTGAGAGTGAGCAAGCCCTCGTAAATTTGTATCTGAAATAGCAAGCCACTGCTTGGGACAGAACTGACCCCCAGGATGAGCTTATGCCTCATGTACTACATTTGAATGACTGAGAACTCCCACTGCTTTCGCCACAGAGGCACCACATCTGTTCCCATTTTTATCTGTCATCTGAGAGTCAGTGTATTCGAGTCTTTTGTTTACAAATGAGAACGACCCTCACTTATGACCTGGTAGGAAGGCAGGTTGGTAGTCTGAGGCAGGAGAGACCACTGTGGGTGTCTGCAACAAAGCCTCAGCCGGCTACTGCTGTGTCGGGTAACTACTCTCTGAACGCATGCTAGGCGTGGTTGGGTATCACACATGATTCTGTTTAAGGTACCCAGGATGAGCCTTAATAGAAGTCCTGTGAGCAAGCCCAGTAGCCTTCAGGTCAGGGTGAGAAATCCAAAATGTGAGCTCTGATGCAGCTGCTGCTGGTCCGAGTCTCTGCGCCTCTGGCTTTCCTCTCTTTATAAGATGAGGCTTTGCAAGGATGATGTTCTTTTGCCAGGGACATTATGAAAATAAGATGGCATCTATTAAGGAAGCAAAGGTGTCATCATTCTCTGGTCAGGGAGAGAGTACTTGGGACTTGTGATATTTAATTACCCTCCTTTTCCAGGTTCTTATTAGAGTGTGTTTTACTCTGCAGAAAGTCTGGGGTCACTGACCACTATGCTTTGGACGACCACCATGCCCTCCACTTAACCAGGAAGGTTGTGAGGAGTCTCAATTATCAGAAGAAAATGGATGTGAGTAGGACCCTTTGTCTTTCCTTTTCCTGTGGACACTGTGTCCTGTCCTGAATCCTGACTGTAGCACCCCCTCGCGAGGAACTCCCTCGGGTCCTCAGGTCACAGGAGTGGGTGTCCCAGGGAAACACGACAGAGAAACCGTCTTGATGTAAACACACGAGGTACTTTAATGGCAGAGCTCTGGATGGACTCGTATCTCATGCAGGAGACAGAGAAGTCGACCCAGACCCTCAGAAGTAAGGGGTTTTTATGGGGTTAGGGTCAGGGGGACAGGGA
>NC_034600.1:31011771-31049814 GCF_900095145.1 Mus pahari | reverse complement strand
TGGCTGGGGCAACTGAGATAATTGCCTAGCTAGCTGTCAGGTGGAGGAACAGAAGACCCTCAGCTGCCCTAAGAGAACAAAGGCTCTTTACTAGCCACATTCNTAATGATCTGGGGAACAGGTTTTGGGGAAGTGTTAAAGTTGGAGCTCCACACTGACCTCAGTGCATTTGCCCTAAATTCCCATAGGTTACCGTTGAACCTTCTGAGGAGCCCTTGTACCCTGCAGATGAACTGTATGGGATAGTTGGTGCGAACCTGAAGAGGAGCTTTGATGTCCGAGAGGTATGTGGGAGGGGAGCCGCAAACCATGAGCTGCCACCCCTCAAGTTTCTGTTCAGGCAAAGGGACAACTAGGGGTCTTCGTAAGGAGTGGTGACATTCAGGAGAGCTGTCCTGGCTGGCGCACGTTGGTGTTGCTGGTCTACAGTAAGCAGCAAACGAGGAAGGGCTCCCAGTGATCAGGAAGTTTTCAGTGTACCACCAGGCAGCTTGGTTTGTTCACGGGTGCAACTCACGGGTGCTGTTGTGGGCAGCAAGAATGACCGAGGGTAGTCACACCATTTCCAACTACTTTCTCTCACTGTTCTGATTTCACCAAATAGACAGAATGTCAGTAAGCTGTTAGAAGAGAAAAGCATACCTTTTTAGATCACTATGACATTAGCAAAGAGTAGACAATTATAGCTGGAGGTGTTGCTATGGTTACAGATTGTGACATAGCCTTCTGGAAGCTAGAGTGACAGTTTCCAGTGTTTGCTTAGAGTGTGTAGGCTTTGATTTTCTTCAGTTCTCTATAGCTGGCAGAATACATTTTAAATTAGGAAATCATCTTAATGAGATTCTTTGTTGGAGGCTTTTATATCTTAAGTTACTTTCCCTCTTGACTATAAGACTATTTTGTATTGGCTATGGGGGGGGTGCGGTGGGTAGAGAACACAGAAAATAAAATAAAATTGCTTATTCTCTCATTCAGAAAGAACAGTTAATATTTTGATTTTTTGGCTTAATCTGTATATACAGTTATCTCTCCATATCTGGGGATTCTGTGTACATGGATTCCACCAACCTCAGCTCAGAAATCCTTGAAAAGGATATTTTTCTGTACTAACTGTGTACAGATTTTTTTCCTTGTCATTACTTCCTAAACGGCATAGTATAGCAGCTGTTCATATAGAACATTTATCTTCTGTTACTTATAAGTAATCTAGAGATGATTCAAAATTTAAAGGAATATGTACATAAATAATATGCAAGTATTAATGCATTCTGTGCAAGTGACTTCAGCATCTATGGATTTGGATATGGACATATAACAAGTCCTCGTGGATGAGGGATGGCTGTGTACACACACACACACACACACACACACACACACACACACATACACACTATAATGTATTTCTAATATATAATAATGTATTTTTGGTATAAGTACATATATACACATATGTTTAACCCCCTCCCCCATGTATATAAATTTTTAAAAATTCTACTTTTTCTGGTATAAATTACATACATCCCTATCCTTAAAAATCTCTTCAGTAACTATTTCTCTATGGCTAGCTCTCAATTCCCAAAGTGGTGACTGGCAACATGGTAGGCAGACTTCTTTCCTGTGTTGTTGTTGTTGTTGTTGTTGTTGTTGTTTTTGTATGAATTGGTAAAGTGGTTTTGCACTGGAGAGATGTCTCCAGATATTTAAGCAATACTTTGTTACTACTGTTAAATCTTGGCGTCTATAGAAATTGCACTTTAGCAACGTGACTCAGCTACAAAGTTTAGAATTACTTTTTAGCCTGACTTTTAGGTTAGTACAGACAGAAAACCGTGGTGCTCATCATCTTCTGAGATGGCTGAGAATCCTCTTCTAGAATAGCCACTTCTTCACTTACCCAACAACATTTGCTGAGTGCAGATTCTGAGCTTCAGAGGTAGAGAACCGGCGGACACCAATCCCCGCCTCCGCATGCTTCTTACTGCTCTTTAATGGAAGCCTAGCCTTTGCTGCGTTTTGCTGGCCATTTATTACGATGGTCCTATTTTCTCTGCAATAAATAAGTCTTACAGAGAGGCCTCTGTAGCCTGAACAGATGTTGTGATACTGGAAAACCTGGCCTCTGGGTTCTCAGTCAGGTGCAGGGTTGACCCAGCCTTTCCAAGCAAATGCCTTCTGCTGCTCAAATATTATCTTTTATTTTATTATTTTGCATTCTTCTGAAGGTAATTAATATACTTTCTGTATAAGAATGGTACTAATTAGAAAGCCAGGCCTAGACTGTTTTATACGAAGTGGTCTCGGATTTCTCGGACCTCTGGGTGCTTCACCTTCATGTGGAAGAATGACTCTGTGATGTGTTGTTTGTCAAAGGGTTCACTTTACGAGCTCCACAGGACCAAAAAGTTGGTTTGCTCCCACATTTAGGAAAATGACTAAACAGTCAATTTAAGGAAGTTTTTACTTTCTGCAAAGAAAGGTCCCTCCCTTCTCAGCTAAGGGAGCGTGAACATTGTCATGAACAGGCTCCGTGCGTGACAGTCTTCTCTCGTGGTACTAGGATTGGAGTCAGGTCCTCAAGCAGGCTGAGCGGGCGCTCTACTGAAAGACTACTGTGGCGGAAAGTCAAGGATTAACTCTCTAGAAATCTCCGCTCCTTTTAGTTTAACAATACTTGTAGCCAGTCTCTCCGCTGGTTCATACTGGGACTTAATGAACATTTATTGAGGCTTAACGGTCATAACAGCTGCTTTTTAGTCAGAGTCCACGTGCTTTAGTTACTATGTTTTCAGTGTGATCCTCTATTGAGGGTGAGGTCACCAACAGGCGCAGAGAGCTTCATGGACTATTTCGGGGAGGGGAGGCAGTGCTGGGGATGGAACCCGGGGGGGGGGGGCTTCGCACACGCTCACCAAGGACTCTGCCACCAAGCTGCCTTCCCAGGGCTCAAGGGCCTTGTGATGAATTTCCCTGTGGTAGAGCTGCAGTTGGAGCCACTGTTCATCTCAGCATCCTTTACCTACTAGTTTCTTTCCTACCAGTTCATCTGTGTCCCCAGCTGTCAACAACCCTTTCTTCACCTTCCCAATGTCATGGGATAAATTACAATGCTTTCTAAGAAGTGACTTATCCTGGCACATCGGGTGACCAGTAGAGCCATCCAGTCAGTGTTCATCACTCCAGGCCCTCAGCTGGGCTTTGGGTTTTCATCGATTCTTTGAAGCCCTGCTAAGGCACTGATCAGGCCTCTGGAGCACTGGGCTTAGCCACCAGCCCCAGATCCTCTGCTGTGTCTCCTGTATGCAGCTATTTGCAAGACTTTCGCCTTGCCTCCTTGTTTGACTCCAGTTCATCCAGAATTCTATGGAATGTATAATTTCACAGAAGGCTGTTGAGTGAGTTCAGTCTTCCCACAGCCTCCCTGTAGATAATTTTTGTTTCCTAAGGCTTATTTATTTTTTATGTGTATGAGTATTTGCCCACATATGTTTATTCATACCATAAACCTCACAGCTTGGGATGACTCTGGGCACTGACAGTGTACATGTCAAGGGAAATTCTGCAGAGCTTTTCTGTGTAGCATGAGATTGAATGTGACATCACTGTGAATTGCCTTCCCTTTAAATAACTTCAGTCACTGCAGACATGGCTTTTGTGATATAATTTCTCAGGGGCATTGTTATTTATTTTTTTCCTTTTAGGTCATTGCTAGAATCGTGGATGGAAGCAGATTCAATGAGTTCAAGGCCTTTTATGGAGACACACTAGTTACAGGTACAAAAGTGAGGAGTTGAAAACACAAACGTTTTCCGTCGCTTTGGAGATAAGTCATCACTTGCCACAGAGCTCACACCAGGAGCTTTGCTATCCAGAGAGGCATAAGTGAGTGAGTCAGCTGTCGGGTGTCACTGCTTTGTGAAGATGGTTTCTACCCGAATGACTTCCTGGATCCAAAGAGCTTAAAATGACGACGGCCTGATGCTATGGCATAGACTCTTACCTGTGACCTTGCGGCCTTGACGTGGCAGGGACAGAGAGTATTTGTGACACTTTTTGTTCTCTGGGTAGCTGTTATTTTCAGGACTTGAGCCATGTCTCCTTGTACAGCTCCGGTTCATCTAGAGTTACGTAGGAGATACAGATATTTTTGTTTCCTAAGGTTAATTTATTTTTTATGTGTGTGAGTATATGTCTCCATATGTTTATGCATACCACTTAAGTTTCTGGTGACCTTGGAGGCGACACTAGGGCACTGGACACCCTGGAACTAGAGTTCCAGGCAATTCTGAGCCACCGAATGTGGGTGCTTGGGATTGAACCCATGTCTTCTGCAAGAGCGGCAAGTGTTCTTGACCTCAGAGGCATCTCGCCAGCCCCCCCCTAAGGGATACATTCAAACACCAAGTTGAAAATTCAGGTCAGTGTGCCATGTCAGGGAAAACAGTGTGCATACAAGTTAGTTCTTTGGTCTAAAGCGTTGGCACTGTCAGCTTCTGAAAGAAACCATTTCAAACAGACGCTAGACTCATAGTAACCCACCAGTGGATAATGGCAGAACAAATTTTGTGAATTTTATTAGACTGTAAAAGTCCTGAAAATACAGTATTTCTTCTGAATAAAACTTAGCAGATCAGGGAAAAAGAAGCTACAAAAATCCAAATTGCAGCTATCTGTGGAGGCTTGGGACTGGACCGTGACAATTCCTCCTAAGCTCGATTTATGAGCGAGAGGATGGGTCATGCTGGAAGGGGAATTTATGGTTTTCTCTTTAGGTATTTAAGTGATTAAGAGCTTTTTGTTTGATATATAGGCTGGATTTGCCTGGCAGCGGTACAGGATGTAGCCTCATTGTGTCATGGTTTAAAACAACCCAGGGAGACTGTGTTTCCTCTAAGATGGATGGGCTGTCTCTGTTGTCTCCTTCTAAGTGTTTTGCCTGGTACCTGCCAAAAGACCATGGCACTCTGTGTCCTTGCGTCAAGGACAAAGCTGGTTCCCCCATCTTTTCTCCATTGTACTGGAATCATTCATGTAAGGCTAGGGTCAGGGGAGAGAGAGATGAGCAGGAGGCCTGAAAGGAGAGCGTGGAGCTGGATCTCAGAGGCTTGGGTATTTCTGCACGCTCTTTAAGGTTTCTTCTAAGCCTAGGAGATTTCTATGACATACTCTGCTTTTCTGTTTGGGTCAGGTAATTCGTAAAGGTCCTTTCTTGATTGAGAGGTTGGCACAATGAAAGCATGTGCCCAACTCAGCCTGTCTGTCTGTGCCTTGACACCCACTCCTGCCCCCGCCTGCTCACTCCTACCCCCACAGGACATTGGGAGGGCTGAGTTGTAAGTGGCGAAAAATTGGGTAGCATCATGTGCCAGATTTCCAACCCTTCATGGGTAGGGCAGGACTAAGGACGTCTTGGGCCTCCTCCTCTTTTGCACCTTCTAAAGGGTCAATACACTTAGAATGTTCATCATACATAGGCCTCTGGCTGGGACATTAGGCCTTAGAAACACAGAGAATCCTATGCGGCCCTCAGAGCGTGTTCTGTCACATATAAAAAATGATGGCGGGCTGGTGAGATGGCTTAGTGGGTTAAGAGCACCCGACTGCTCTTCCGAAGGTCCAGAGTTCAAATCCCAGCAACCACATGGTGGCTCACAACCATCTGTAACAAGATCTGACGCCCTCTTCTGGAGTGTCTGAAGACAGCTACAGTGTGCTTACATATAATAAATAAATAAATCTTTAAAAAAAAAATGGAGTGTGCCATAGTCTGGTTAAAAAAAAAAAATGATGGCAAAAAAAATAATAAAGTCCAGACAAAGCTAGAAATAAAGAACAAAAGCGGTAATGGTAATTCAGAATTCAGCATTGTGACTCAGTCCATATGTTGCCACACTTTTTATTCATTTTCCTTGTGTGACTCTTGGAGGACCTGTTCTTGGTCTCTGAGCACTTGGTACCTGTTTCTAGTAGGACCCAGGCTTATTGAAAGAGGAAAGAATTTGTCTTTAATCAAGTTCTTCTGGTTTGCAAATCACCTTAAACATCTGCCTCTCAAAATGACTGGCTGCGGTTTTCCGTGTGTGTGTGTGTGTGTGTGTGTGTGTGTGTGTGTGTGTGTGTGTCTGTGTGTCTGTGTGTCTGTGTGTCTGTGTGTGTGTGTCTGTGTGTGAGTGTATGTGTGTGTGCGTGTGTATGTGTGTATGTCTGTGTGTGTCTGTGTGTGTCTGTGTGTATGTGTGTATGTGTGTGTGATTGTGTGTTTGTGAGTGTATGTATGTGAGTGTATGTGTGTGTGCGTGTGTATGTGTGTGTGAGTGTGTGTGTATGTGTGTCTGTGTGTGTATGTCTGTGTGTGTATGTGTGTGAGTGTGTGAGTGTATGTATGTGTGAGTGTGTGTGTGCGCGCGTGTGTGTGCGCGCATATGTGTGTGTGCGTGTGTGTGTGCGTGTGTGTGCGTGTATGTGCGTGTGTGTGTGAGTGTGTGCGTGTGTGTATGTGTGTGTGCGTATGTGTGTGTGTATCTGTGTGTGCGCGTGTGTAAGTGTGTGTGTGTGAGTGTGTGTGTGAGTGTGTGTGTACGCGTGTGTGTGCGCATATGTGTGTGTGCGCGTGTAAGTGTGTGTATGTGTGTGCGTGTATGTGCATGTGTGTGTATCTGTGTGTGTGTGTGCGCGCGCGTGTGCGCATGTGTGTGTATGTGTGTTTGTATATGTGTGTGTGCGCGTGTGTGTGTGTAAAGATCAGAATATTCTTTTTAAAGAATGTCTTTAAGGTTTGAATTTTTATAATTTTTTAAAGATTATTAATTTATTTTATATATATGAGTACTCTGTGTACATGTACACCTGTGTGCCAGCAGAGGGCATCAGATCCCATTGCAGATGGTTGGGAGCCACCATGTAGTTACTGGGAATTGAACTCAGGACCTCTGGAAGAACAGCCAGTACTCTTAACCACTGAGCCATCTCTCCAGCCCAAGTTTGAGTTATTTTAAACTTTAAAAAGAAATATTTCAGGATACCCTGGTCTCTGGTACCCTGGGGGTGGGGGTGGGGACTCACATGTGTGATACATACATATTCTAAATGAGTCACTTAATCAAACTAAGTAAATATGGATAACCTTACATGGAACATGGGCTTTCGAGGAGCACAAACAGAACGAACAAGAAACCTAGTACCTTTAGGAATAAAAAAAAAAAAAAACAGGATTTTTTTTCCCCATAGACCACTTCTATTTACATTTTAGCCTTTGATCTCAAATTAAAGAATGTGCAATATGCCTCTGTTACGAAAAACAGCCCACTGAAAAATATAACTCTTTTTTTAAATTTTCTCTTGAGGATTTGCTCGAATATTTGGGTACCCCGTTGGCATCATTGGAAACAATGGAGTTTTGTTTTCTGAATCTGCTAAGAAGGCAAGTACTATTACATGCATTAAGATTTTCTGATTTATCATAATTAATTTTGAAGGTCATGTAATAGATTAAAATGTATCGTATGAGAGCTTTATAATATTACCTGGATCTCTTAGCAAGCAGAACCCTATGTGTGTGCACAGTGCTGGTGTTGGGCTGGCTTCTGTGGTGATTTACATGGTGTGAGGAGCTGGGTGTAGCACTATTAAAGCCTATCAGATGACTTCGGAAGATCCCCGGGAGAGGCTGGAATTATAATTGCTTATCTGGAAGTGTTCTGAGAAGGCAGGGAATTCTTGCCCTGAGAGTGTCACATTCTATACCCCTTCCCCCCCCCCCATGCTAGGGAGGTTCTGATACTATTTGTCTGTGGTTCTGAGTTGTGACCTCTCCAGTCATCTTTTAAGTGTTACTTTTACTTTTTGGGTAACGTGCAGATCGTAGGTCATTGTTCCTGCACTTGCTCAGTGAATGCAGGTGTCTCTCCTGCTCTGAGCTCAGGACTTGATTTCACATCTTTGTTTCAGATTCACCTAAGCTTGTGGAAATGTAACTCATGCACTTTGGTAAAATATTGTAACAACAACAACAACAAAAAAGCCTAAGTTTTTCCTTTTCAGTCAACAAAGCAGTATCCTTACTGAGAGAGGAACAGGCTGTTAAGCTCTTAGGCTAATTGAGGATAAATGTGTCCTTAAAGAAATGTTTTAGCAATAAAACTAATTTTTATATCCTGCTATACATATTTAGTTCTCCCAACTTAATTATAAAATGACAACAAACTCAAAGAAAATAGGCAGCAACTGGACATGTAGTTTACTCCTGTAGGCCTAGCACTTGGGAACGATAGGAGGATCGTTCCAGGCTAGCCTGGGTTATACCTATAATCATATTACAAAGGACCTTTAATACTCTTTAAAGTGTACCGTTTTCATTAGGTTTTTTTTCCTTTTTGAAAATGATCTTTGCCATGTTATAGAAGTTTTATCAGTTTTCATTTAGTAGTTTTATAGTGTTTTTAAAGATATTAAAAATTCCTAAATAGCAGCTTAAAGAATACATACATATACATGTGTGCATGCATATATCCGTATATATAGCGTTGGGTGTGGTGGCACATGCTTCTAATTTTACTACTTGAGAAGCAGAGGCAGGAGAATGTTTGTGAGTTTGAGGCCAGCCTGGACTACATAGAGAATTCCAGGATAGCCAGGACTACATAAAAATACCCTGTCTTAAAATGCATGCACACACGCATGCACACATGCATGCACGCGCGCGCGCACACACACACACACACACACACACACACACACACACACACACAGAGTATGTAGTGTGTTTATTCCCATAGAGTAACTATCAGGCCAGGCCAGAGGTAGACAAACAATCTGGTTTGTCTGCTGTCTTGGCACAGGTAAGCCCTAGAGAAGTTACATTTGGCTCCAGTCTGACATTTCCTTTATTGACATAAGCCCCAAAGGACTCTGTGGTTTCCTCATTTCTATAAACATAGTTACACAGAGGATGAGCAATTACCTTGCAATGTTGTGTCTGCCAGGACCTTTCTAGAAGAGGTAAAGGGATTTGCAAAAACAGAAGAAAGCACACGGGAATGGTAAATAAGATGGGGAAAGAGTACAAGTTGGGATCACTAAACAGTCCCCTAACCCCAAGGCCAGAAGTCTCTAACATTGACCTAATCTACAAATTTTATTTATTTGGATTGTGTCAGTGAGAAAGATGTCTATTTTAACATAGTATTGGATCTGAAGGAATTTCAAACGGTCACCCAGATGTAAACGTCAGCCCTGATACCACAGAGGGCTTGCATTTTGCCTATCCTAAAGTGGAGACGTGGAAAATGAGGGCAGACACCTGCCACTCACTTGGGCAAGTGTGAATAGAAAGGTTATAGAAAGGCCTTGTAGACCCACAGTCACTTATGTCCTGGTGACAGGGCGGCTACTGAAGTGTTGTCATCGTACATGGGAGGTCAGACTAGCCAGACAAGGGCTATGCTCTTTCTTAACTCTGCCTGGAAGTGTGGGTTGGGTAGAAGTTATTTGTTTTTTTAAGGAACAGGTGTTTGTATGTTGTGTTTACAGGGTGCTCACTTCATCCAGCTGTGCTGCCAAAGAAATATCCCCCTGCTGTTTCTCCAGAACATCACCGGTGAGCCATCATTCTCGTGTGTGTGGTCCAGAGCCACACTGCCCTGCAGCTCATGTGTTAACACAGAGAGAAGGTTTCCTTCATGAGTACCAAGTAGTGTCAGATTACCTAAGGTGTTCTACGTGAAGCAGACTGTGAATTTTGTGTATTACAAACATTCACACGGCTTCTCTTGACTCCTGCTCGAAGCTACCATTCACTCAGGAGCAACAGGGTGTCCCATCTTACCGCTACCAGAGAGGGTATCTGACTCACTGTCTCAGTATCCTAATGATTCCAAGCACATACTATGGGCATCTCTTTACTTTTACTGTACAGTAAATTCTCTGAAATAATGCCTCTGTGTGTGTGTGTGTGTGTGTGTGTGTGTGTGTATGTGTGTTAGAAGCCAGTGGCCAACTTCAAATGTCATTCTTTTGAGATGTCCACTGTTTTTTTGAGACAGGGTCTCTTACTGGGTGGCGCTCATCTGTTAGACCAGGCCGGCTAGCCAGTGGTCCCTAAAGATCTTTCTTTCTCTATCTTCTCAACACTGGGAGTGCAAGTATACACCATGCTACCTGGCGTTCTAGATGGGTGCTAGGGGTAAAAATCAGGCCCTCGTGGTTCTTGGTAAGCGCTTTACTAGACCAGGTGTGGTGGTGCAGGCCTGTAGTCCCAGTAGCTTGGGAGGCTGGGGCAGGATTGTGCGTGAGTTGAAGGCCAGGACCCTGGGTGTCAGGTAAGCGCTTTACTGGCTAAGCCAGCTGCCCAGTCTTGAAGTAATGTCTGTTTGCACTGAAGCCTGGGGATTTGCATGTTAGCCCCATAGAATGGCCCATGACGAGTGTGAACTGTATGCCTCTGAACTTCACACGCCATACACGATCCTAAGCAGGCATAGGTTGATTCTGAAGACTTCCAGCTGTAGTGTTTAGATGTTTTCTCCTCTCCCGTTTTGTGTCCTGCATTGTGTTGATGTAGATACATATATCTCAGGCTACCAATAAACTTCCATTCCTTGGAAGACAGACTTTTTTTAAAATTGGGTTTCATCATGTCACCTTAGTTGGCCTTGAACACACTAAGTAGACTAGGCTGGCTCTGAACTCTCAAAAAATCTGCCTTCCTCCTCTGCCTTCTGTGTTCTAGGACTAAAGATGTGCACCACCCCATCTATCAGCAGAGGCTCTTAAGTCGTTGTTGAGCTCAGGGAAGTGTCTCTGAGAGGAAACTCACTAAGTAGACCTGCCACACCTCTCAATCTTGGACAGAACTTTCTATAGTAATGAAGCACCTTCATTGTGTGTGTGTGTGTGTGTGTGTGTGTGTGTGTGTGTGTGTGTGTGTGTGTGTGTTGTTTTTCCAGTGTTGGGGGTAGAGCCCAGGGCCTTAAGCACACTAGATAAATGTTCTCTCGATAACCACACCCTCAACCCTTGATGAATTATAAGAGGAATTAGTTCCAGATAGTGACCTGAGGGGTTCAGACATGGTAGCCTGTGTGAGAACAAATGGAAAAGTCCCTGAAGTTTATGATGCTAGGACCTTGTTTCTAACTGCAGCTCACCCTTACAAAGTTAAACATTTGCTTAGATAATTTTTCCCATTTTTTTGCCTTGTTTCACTTTGTTTGCACTGTTTTGGGGGCAGAGGCTGAGTTTTGCTTTGCAACATTGCATATGAGGGACCTGTGAAGCACTGGTGTGTGGGTGTATGGAATGCCACTGAGTAAATCTTGGGTTGGGAGAGATATCTTAGCTGGGGATAAAAGTGTGCATTTCATCGGAATGAGGAGAGGATGGTTAAAGCTGTGGGAATAGAGAATACCTGAGGAGAAGAGAAGGCTCAGGATAGTCTTCCAGCCACTCTGCTCTCTCCCCCTCCCCCTCTTCATTTTTTTGCAGTGCAAAAAGATTTTTTTTTTTTTGGTTTCTTTTTTGTTTGTTTGTTTTGTTTTTCGAGACAGGGTTTCTCTGTATAGCCCTGGCTGTCCTGGAACTCACTCTGCAGACCAGGCTGGCCTCAAACTCAGAAATCTGCCTGCCTCTGCCTCCCAAGTGCTGGGATTAAAGGCATGCGCCACCACTGCCCGGCACAAACAGATTTTTTTTAAAAAAGAGTTATTTATAATTATACATAAGTACACTATAGCTGACTTCAGGCATAGCGGAAGAGGGTATCAGATCTCATTACGGGCGGTTATGAGCCACCATGTTGTTACTGGGATTTGAACTCAGGACCTTCGGAAGAACAGTCAGTGCTCTTACCCACTGAGCCATCTCACCAGCCCTGAGAATTTCTTTTTCTTTTCTTTTCTTTTCTTTTTTTTTTTTTTAAGGGAAACTAAGAACTCTCAAGAGTGGAAAGAACTCTCAGGGAAGAATACTATCACTCTGTTTTGGTTATGTTTTTTTCCTACAGAGTTAAGAGTAGTTAAAACCAGATGAAGTGGCTTCTTTTCTTTTGGAGGCAGGTCGTCTGTAGATTTGGTCAGGAGAGGGCTTGAGAAGAGCTGTTCCTTGGGGCCAGCTGTGACAGAATATTTTGGAGAGTCAGATGCATTGGCTAAAGCAGTTTTGAGCTGCTCTGAAGGCTGGCTCGTAAAGGTGGCTGGAGTGTCAGACCTCACTAGCAAAGGCAAGGGCCTCTGCTGTGGTTCCTCGGTGTCCCTGCACGTCCAGCTCCTCCATAGGATTGCTGGACCGAATTGGATGACACGATACTGGGGATTTGCCAACCAAGAGGAGAGAGTCAGTCAGACAAGCTAGTCTACATATACAGGGGAAAGAAATACCTCCCCCAGAGCCTCAGGTGGGGATGGAGAACTGAAACCTGACTTCCTGGTTCTCAAGTAAGAAAACAGTATGCCCCTGTCGTAGAAGGCATGCTACAACAGAAGAGAGAATTCCTCAGAGTTGGGGCTTGAAGAAACAGAGGAATCCTATAATTACAAGGAAAACCTTTTTTTTCCTTTTTTTTTTTTTCTTTTAAAATCTTGCTGTGGAGCCCCTGTCAGGGACTCACCATCCCCATGAAACATTAATCTTTATTTCATCAAAATTTTAAGCAGTGCTGCAAAGGGAGGAGGTCCTATTTTAAACCAGGTCAGTGGATGTGGAAACCTTCCAGACTGGCTTGCCGGGAGGTACCTTTCCTGTGGCAATGTCACAGTCTCTCCCCATCAAGCCTCTGCCTTGTGATGTTCTCTGGAAGACAGATTGTTTCCTTCTGTTGCTCAAAGATCTGTGCCTGTTGAAACAAAGTGTTTTAAGGACATCTAAAATGGAGAGAACTGGTGATGGTGGTGGCGCAGGCCTTTAATCCCAGCATTCAGGAGGCTGAGGCAGGTGGATCTCTGTGAGTTTGAGGCTAGCCTGGTCTACAGAATGAGTTCCAAGACTTACACAGAAAAAAACAAAAACAAACAAAATAAAGAGACTTTTTTGTTTCTTTTTTTTTTTAAAAAGATGTATTATATATACAGTGTTCTGCTTGCATGTATACCTGCAGGCCAGAAGAGGGCACTAGATCTCATTATAGATGGTTATGAACCACTATGTGGTTGCTGGGATTTGAACTCAGGACCTCTGGAAGAGCAACCAATGCTCTTAACCTCTGAGCCATCTTTCCAGCCTATGAAGGAAGGTTTTATTGTGGTCTGTTGAAGCACACTTTGGGGGTATGCACTTCCTGTGGGACTATTTTATTTGAATGAGAAGATTTATGGTGGAGTTAGTTTGAGCCAGGATTTGACAGTACCTTGGTGGGATTGACTTCTGCATGTGCATCCCGTTGCTCAAGGCTGTGTTTCTATTCTTTCTCCTAGGATTCATGGTTGGCCGAGACTATGAAGCCGAAGGGATTGCCAAGGATGGTGCCAAGATGGTAGCTGCAGTAGCCTGTGCCAAAGTGCCTAAGATAACTGTCATAATTGGGGGATCGTATGGGGCTGGAAACTATGGAATGTGCGGCAGAGCATACAGGTGGGTAGTGGCCACAGCTTTTTTTGGAAGAAAGAAATGCATTTCAAGTGAAGTTACAAATGACCATGTAAATCCCAGCAGTGGTGGCACAGGCCTGTAATCTTAGTTCTTAGCAGGTAGAGGCAGGAGAATCGGGAGTTCAAAGCCAGCCTGGCAACACAGCAAATTTGAGGCCGGCTCGGGCTACAGAGGGTCATGTCTGCAAACAAAACACAAATAAGTTATCACTTTAATCCAGGTTTGGGGTGTAAAATGGCATTCGGCACACTTGGTCGGTTATACTGTAATCTGTTTACAGAGTTTTGCCACCGTGCCTGATTGTACTGCATGAATCTGATAGTTCTCTTTTTCCTTCCAGTCCAAGGTTTCTCTATATGTGGCCAAATGCCCGCATCTCCGTGATGGGAGGAGAGCAGGCAGCCACGGTGTTAGCCACCGTGGCAAGAGACCAGAAAGCACGTGAGGGGAAGCAGGTAAGCGACTTCCTTGCTTCATGTGGATTTGACTGTCCCCTGCAAGCCCCTGCAGCACAGAAGCAGAGCACCCCAAGCTGCCTGTGTGTCCATGGGAAGGGTTGTGAGGCTCCACCCCTGAGCCCTAAGCATGCCAGGCAAGCGCTGCACTGCTGATCCGTTCCTGCAGTCCCGGAAATTCCCAAGCACCAGGCAGATGTGCTGGGTTCTTACTCTTTTGCTGTTAGTGAGAGCTAAGGAAATCCAATTCTTACTCCTTTTGGCCCAAAGCAGCAGACCTCTGTTCCTGTTTTTGTTTTACACAGTTGTCAAGGGTCCCTTGAGAGAGATTCAGTCACCTACTGAGATGTGAATGGTATTAGCATTCTTTGAGAGTGTAACTATGGAAAAATGGACAGAGACGAGTATAAATGTGCTGCTGAAAGACAAACCAGGGTGGCTGCTCTTAAATGGATTATTTGTGTCTCTGTTAGAGACTCTGTGGAAATTCTGTATGAATGTTTAGTTACGGCCTTTAAGGGCTCTGTTTAAGCACAAGGTCCTGAAATGTCAGCTGTGCGCTTCTGCTGTCGCTTATGTGCACCCTTGTCACAGGAAAGACGGTGTGGACACCTCCTGGGTGTGACATTGCTTTGCCTTGCCAGCAGAGATCACGTGGTCAACCATGGGGTCTGCAAAGTCACTTGTGTCTTTGTGTGTGTACACTCACGTGTGAGAATGCCACTGCATGGTGATGTGGAGGTCAGAGGACAACCTCTGGTATTGGGCCTCGCCTTCTGCCTGATCTGAGGCGAGGCCTCTTTGTTTCTCTGTTGTGTACACTAGGTTAGCTCTCTGGTGAACTTCCAGGGGCTCTCCCATCTCTGTCTCCCACCTCCCCACGCCGGCACTGGGATTACAGCTTGTGGAACATGTCCAGCTTTTTACATGGATCCTAGGACTCTGAACCCAGGTCCCCATGGTTTCAGTGCATGAGCTTTTACCCACTGGCTGTCTCCCCAGCCTGCCTCTTTGTCTCTACCTGGCAGCAGGCGCTCTGTACAGTTAGGTTGGTGTTTTAGAGTCACTTCAGTGCCAGCCAGTACTGAAGCAAAATAGCTTTGCTCTGTGCGTGCGTGTGTGTGTGTGTGTGTGTGTGTGTGTGTGTGTGTGTGTGGTGTGTGTAGGTGAAGGAGGGCTGAAGGGGATGCCGTCGGCGGCGTGGGTGGTAAAGTCAGTCTACCTGATGTTTCGAAGGTATGTTTGAACTTTTTCAAACAAAAGTAGCCCCTTGTTACGTAACCATTTTTTGGTTCATTTGATAAATATTTAAATCACCCCTTTTCCTATATACAAATGTAGCGTCTCGGGTTCTCCCTCCAGTGCCTCCTGACTGAAGTATGAGCACAAGAGAGGGTAAGGCTGACCTGAAGTAGTTTCATCATTTGTTTCTAGTGTACCTGATTAGTTACTTAGTTATTTTGGCACTGGGGGTTGAAGCCAAGGTCTCCCAAAGGCTAGGCAAGTGCATCCCTGTATCCACAGCTCTGGGATGCTTCAGAGTTGAAAATAAATTCTCCTTTATAGAGCTAGGATTAAGGGCGAGCGCCACTGTGCATGGCCTTCTCCACCTTTTTAACTGGAGGCTGTTGAATGCTTTTTAGTCCTACGGTGGGACTTACATCTCCTATTGGATCCCGCCGGAACACAGTGATGTGTGACGCACGCCCTTCTTTTTGGCTTTCTTTGCGCTACATGGCCTCAGCGTGCTGCCTTCCATGACCTGCGTCCCAGGCAAGGCCGTGTATGTGAAAACATTCCTTGCGGTCTGTCACTGTGCAAATGTCAGTTGCTCGGTACTTGTTCCCAGGGCGTGTCATTATGAGATTAGCTACAGGACTCAGTCCCAGTGAGGCTGGCTGACTTACCATCTCTTTTCTTTCAGTTCTCCAGTGCGGAGGAGGCAGCTTTGAAAGAACCCATCATTAAGAGGTTCGAAGAGGAAGGGAACCCTTACTACTCCAGTGCAAGGTGGGTACGGGGCTTCTCTCAGCCCCTCAGTCTGAGCTCCACAGATACCTGAGCTCTCTGGATGGCTGACCTTCATAGGAGACAAATGTAGTGCCTGGCTAGGTATGATGGTGTAAGCCTGCTTTCCTGCCATTTGCATATCTGTGGCAGGAGGGTTGAGGTTTGAGGGCAGCCTAAGCTACATAGAAAGACCTTGTCAAAAAATCTGGACAAAAAGTTATATCTATCCCACCATTTGTTTATGCAAAGCTGCCACTCTCCTCCCAGGCTTCCCTGCACTGTAGCACCTCCGCCATTGCTCCTACATCCCACCCCACTTAGGGTGTTCATAATGTGGTGTGGCCCTGTATCCAGAGGTGGGTCGTGTCTGCAGTGGAGGTTAAGAGTTCTAATGCTGGGTTTTACTCATTCAGGAGTTGATCTTGATCTTTGCCTAAGCACATAGATTTCCGTGTGCCGCCCCCGCCCCCTCCTTCTGATTGTTTGGTTGCGCCCCTATTTTAAGTGTGAGATTGATTGGTCGATCACGTATTGACACTGGTTCACAAGTGTGCTTGCATACACAGAAGGTGGTTAGTCACAGCCAGGGCCCACCTGTCACTGCCAAGTAATTACCTCAGACACCACAGCCACTGCTGACTGACTGTTTTCTGTGAAGCATAATCGTAATGAGGTAATAAATTCCCCCTGCCTGTCCCATCTGGAGACCGCTTGGTATGCGCATTCAAATGGTTTTTCCAATAGCTGTACTGTTCAGTATTATGAAGACAAATCTAAGCCATGCTTTCTTTCTTCCCTTGGGCAGACAGAGAAAAGAATAAATACTAGTGTCTTCTAAAACTAGGTATTGCCTTGGCTCCTGCCCTTTATGGATAAAGACGAACCGGAGAGAAGGGCAGAAGAAAATAAGAAAGTTAGAATCCATTTCAGGGCTTGGAATTCCTCCCCTGTGGCTAGCATTGCTCTTGGCAGTAGGGTACAAAGACCAGAGCATATTGATCATCAGTTTGAGTTGAGATAATAACATTTGAGATGCTTGTCATGTGGCAACAGGGGGTCTCGTTATAGCTCAGATTGGCTGAGGACTGGCTAAGTTTAAAGATGATCTTGAACTCCTGATCCCCTTGCCTCTGGAGTCTCGGGATGCAGGCCTCTGTATCGCCACCACAGTAGGCAGTGCTGGGTGGGGCCAAACCCAGCAGAGTAGATCAGCCTTCCCCTATCTGAGTACACTTCCCGAGCACACTTGTGAATTTTCCAAACTCCTATTTGTCTTGGTGCTAATTGTGTTCCCTAACCCCCCCCCCCAGACAGATTCACAATTATATTGTGGTGGGTCCTTGGTTCATTTAATTAACAATAAATTACTTTATAATCTTTGGTGTGAGCAACAAATTTGTACCTCATTCTGCCATAATGCAAACAGACATTCAGTAATAGCAGCCGGTAGAGGCAGAGACTTGCAGAGAACCATAGGAGAGATTTCAAATAAATACAAAGTGAATATATAAGTTCACTGACAGTTTTCACATGAATCGGGTTTTGTGTGAGATGCTCAGGAATAGTTGAAATATTCAACTTCAGAAATGGAAAATTTTAGATGAGCTGTAAATTTAGGTTTTTTTTTTTTATGCCTAAGATGAGTCATCTCTTGGGAAAGATCGAACCCTTTATTATTGCTATACTAATGTTAATGCTTGGGTTTTTTTTTTTTTTGATTTATTTATTTTATGTATGTGAGTACACCGCTGCTTTCTTAAGACATATCAGAAGAGGGCATTGGATCCCATTACAGATGGTTGTGAGCCACCATGTGGTTGCTGGGAATTGAACTCAGGACCTCTGGAAGGAAGAACAGTCAGTGCTCTTAACCACTGAGCCATCTCCCCCCGGCCTGTTAATGCTTGTTAATGGGTTCCATTCAAGACCTCAGTGAGTGTGACTGGATAGATGGATCTTTACATATCAATGTTGAGAGACAGGAAGGTTTCTCTATTAATCTCTGTGTGATTAATGGTGCTGTTGAAACAGTTGTTGGCCTGGAGATAGCAACCTTTTCCTAAAAAGGAAAAGATTCGCCAGCTGGCTTGGGGGTCTTGGTTTTGGGTTTGGTAAATCCCATCTTAGCAATCGTTCCCTGGCTTGCTTAGGCTTGAACATGGTCGATGCCAGCTTTCTGTCGTATCTCCTGTTTCAGGAACCTCTGTTTCATTGCCTCTTGATCTGGGGCTCGAACCTCACACCTGCTAGGCCAGTGCTTTAGTTCCCAGCCCCAGTTCCTGTTCCCTCAATCCTTTGTGGCACACATGGACATCTGCTCACGTGCAGCACCCAGGCATTGGATTGACCCTCTTCCCTGGACGGACTTTAATGGCTGTCACTGACAAGCCGGTCCAGCCTGGCTCCCGAGGGATTATCAGTCCACCTGCTCACAGTTCCAAGGACAACCTTCTGCTGATTGGCCACTGGTACTCCAGGGTCCCTCAGATGAATGTTTTATGAGCAAAGATGTGATTCCTGTCTGTCAATATGAAGGCTGTTTAATAAGTGATGTGACATCCAGATGCTAGAAGCACTTGGGGCAAAGAAGGCAAAACTGCCAGTTACTAATAGCTAACCCGAGAAGAGCAGACATTCCTCGTTTGGCAGAGCGGCTCACATCTGCAGAAGGCTGAGGGCTGAGGCAGGAGGATCACCACAGGTTCCAGGCAGAGTTGGCCCGTAGAGTGAGATCTGTCTTTTAAGAAACTGAACAAGCAACTAAAAACCAGTGTTATTTCTCATTCCTTTTATATATATTTGGGGATGTCGGGGAGAACAAACTAAAATCTCTACTTAAGAGTTTCTCGCCGGGCGTGATGGCACACACGCCTTTAATCCTAGCACTCAGGAGGCAGAGGCAGGGGGATTTCTGAGTTCCAGGCCAGCCTGGTCTACAAAGTGAGTTCCAGGACAGCTAGGGCTACACAGAGAAACCCTGTCTCGGAAATCAGTTTAAAGGTTTTTTGTTTTGTTTTGTTTTGTTTCCTACTATAGCAAAAAATACAGCCTGGTATTTTAAGTTGCTTATTTTACTAATAGGATGTAGTGAGGCTTACCCAGTGATTGCCAGCTTGCTAAGAGTTTCGGGTAGTGCACCTTTAGCAGTACTGGATTTTTACCTGGGTTTATGGGACTCTCCGTGCTAATGGCAGAGCAGCTTGACATGATTGCTACATTTCTATGAGGAGCAAAGAAACATGAAGCCTTTCCTGAAGCTCCACATGGCAGCCAGGGGAGCACTGCCAGTCTTTTCTTTGGGTGGGAGCACTGATGATCTTTTCCTTGGGTGGGAGCACTGCTGTTCTTTTCCTTGTGTGGGAGCACTGCCAGTCTTTTCTTTGGGTGGGAGCACTGATATCCTTTTCTTTGGGTGGGAGCACTGCTGTTCTTTTCCTTGGGTGGGAGCACCGCCGTTCTTTTCCTTGGGTGGGAGCACTGCTGTTCCTTTCTTTGTTCCACTCTCTCACACATGCTTCTATTGGCCACACCCAGGACCTAGTCCCAAGCGCTCTGTACTGTGGTTGGTGCTTTTGGTGACTCTGGGCATGGCGTGGGGGATGGTGGCTTGATGGCACGTTCACAGATCGTTTTCATCTTTTCACAGGCTGTGGGATGATGGCATTATTGATCCTGTGGACACCAGGCTGGTCCTGGGGCTCAGCCTCAGTGCAGCCCTAAATGCACCCATCCAGAGGACTGACTTTGGCATCTTCAGGATGTAACCCAGATACAGAACATGCTGCCACACCTGTAACAAGAATTAGTGCGTGTAACTAGCCTTAAAACTTGAGATTTACTGGACATGTAGCTGTCACAGGAATTCTTTATTATTCATATTCTTCAGTATGATTTGTTAAAACTGTGAAAATCAGTGAGTATTCCACTTGATGAGCTTTGACTTTTTAAAAAAAAATTTTTTTTCTTACAGACATTTTTCATGGCTCATTTTTACCACCCACAAAATGAAGAGAGCAATTTTGCAATTATCCTTTGAGTACCACAAACAGTATGAAAAATAAATCTCTTTAATCTATACATTCTAGGGTTGTTGAGATGGCTAATTTAAAATTACATTCCCCCCAAAGTGATTATTTTCTTGGTTCTATTTGATATTTCAGCACACTTGTATGTGTGCATGCGCATGCTTTTGTGTGCGTGCATGTGTGAGTACATGTGTGTGTGCCTGTAGAGATCAAAGACCAACTTTACTGTTCCTCAGGATCTATCCACCCTTTTTAAAAGATTTACTTTGTTTTTTTACTTATGTGTTGTGTATGGTGTGTGTGTGTGTGTGTGTGTGTGTGTGTGTGTGTGAGAGAGAGAGAGAGAGAGAGAGAGAGAGAGAGAGATAGGGGTAGAGGGAATGGACAACTGCATAGGCTGTCCTAGAGCTGCCATTACAGGAAGTCATGAACCTGCTAACATGGATGCAGGGAACCAAACCCAGGTCCTCTGGAAGAGCGGCAGTACTTTTCACCACAGAGCCATCTCTCCAGACCCATCCACCCTGTGTTTGAGGCAGGGTTTCTCACTGAGCGTGAAGCTCATGGATTCAGCTAGGCTGGCTTGCCACAGAGCCCCAGGAATCCTCCTGTATCCCCCCACCCCCAGTGCTACAGATGTGCACCACCACACCTGGCTTTGGGGGTTCTAAAGATCAAAATTGGATCTTCATTCTTGTAGGGCAAACAGATTACTCACTGAGCCTTTTCCTGCAGCCACCATCCTGTCTCCTCCTGTGATGGTCAGGCTTGCCCCCCGTTTGCACGCCAGGCTCTTTTCCATCTCATTCACCCCTCGCTTGGCCATTTTCAGGCTTTGCTGCCTACAGCCTTGCCCGAGGTCACCATTGAACTCCATGTTGCAGAGACCAGTGGGTTCTTCTTTCTGACCTCACCAGATGATGTAACTCTGTAGCATCCTTTGTTGAACGCCACCCACTGGAATGCTGTCCTTAGCTCTCCTGGTGCAACACTGGGTTTTCTACCAACTTCATTAATTCCCTCTTATCCATGGTTTCCCCCTGACACCCATCTTCCCTTGCTCCCATAATTTATCTTGCCTTTCATTAGTAAATCCATTCTTATGTTAAACTACACAAACAACATAGCTGTGCTGAAGCAATATACTTCAGCTCTTTTTAGGTGAATAGTTTCATGGCGTTAAATACCTTCACTTCACTGTGCAGCCATCACCATCCTCCATCTCTTGGGCCTCCTCATCTCCAGCTGACTGTGCATCGAGTGAACAGTAGCTCTCTGTTTCCCTTTCCCTGTAGCCTCTACTCATCTCATTTTAAAATAGATGCGTTTCTCGTGTCTTTATGATTCTTACTGGGCTCTTCCTGCCCGTCTCTTGGCTTTCAGTTCCTATATAGGACTCACCTGTAGTTCTTTGCCCACCTCTCCTCCAGGCTTCAATTCTACATATATCCAACAGGCTGCTGAGTATCCAGGAGGAGCCAGCCTCACACCCAGCAGTATCATTAAGTCCTGGGATGTTGTCTCCTATGCTGTCTCTTGGATCTCTCCACTCACTTCTCTCTTGCACCACCATCAGCCTTAGAAATGGTCTGCTGTGTCTGCTGCGTCTGGTGCTCCCTAGTCCAGCCTGTCTACTGTAGAGTGCGAATGGCCATCCTGACCTGGCCAAGTGGAAGATTCTACGGTGGTTGAGGAAGAGCCCATACTCCAGTGGTCTCCATGGTCCTGCTCACCCCTGTAACCTCATCTTCCAAACTCCCCTCTTCATGGGAGAATGGCTACACCTATTTCAGACTGCCTGTTCTTTGAACCTACTTAGCCTTCCCTACCTTCCTTACAAGACTCCATTGGGCTGTGCCATTCTACTCTCTCTCCTCTTCAGCACTTCACTGTTCAACAGAAACTCTTGATTCTTCCTTAATGCCTGTGACTTTCCCAGGCTAGACTGGCATCCCACTGTATGCACTTATGAAATATAATATAACGATCCTGTGTCCGGTGACCTCAGTAGGGAGGTTGCCTTGGAATTCAGCAGGTGTTGTTTCTGTGGGCACAGGATATCTTCCCTAGGTGGCTTGGCTTTTGCTAACTTTGATTCAGGAATTGCCGGTTATCCTTTGTTGGTACCCATGTGCACATCTCTCAACAAACACTTTCATCTTGGGTCTCAGCACCTTTAACTTTAGGAAGACATAGTGCTAGAAACCCTACATCCAGCCGGCAGAAACTGCTGTGCCCTGTAGCTTTCTTTCCGGACATTTCTGCCTTTCAGAGTCTTGTTCCTGGGAGGCCTTCTCAGACTCTAACACAGTATCTTTTAAGTTAATTAATAAAGCAAGCAAAATGGATTTCCTGTCATGGCTGTGCATTGGTCCTCTGTAGGAGCTGTCAATGGCCAGAGGTTTCCTGGATGTCTAGGAGTGTGTTTGCCTTTGAGGATCAGTAAAATCATATCTAAATGGTAATCTCTCTAACTGGGGAGGTGGCTATCCAACTGTGAAGACCAGACGTTTCCTTCCCTAGGACCCGATATAAAGCCAGATACAGTACTGGGAGTTTGCAACCCTGGTGCTCCCGCAGCTGGATAGGAGGCAGAGGTGGAATCTTCAGAAGCATCTGGACCAGGCAGCCTGGTGTAAGCAGGACTGAACAACAAAGACTTTGTTCCAAACAAGGTGGAAGATGGCACCCGAGGATGCCTGAGGACATCCTCTGACCTCCCTGTATGTGACATGGCACACACTCAGATATAAATTATATATATTTTTTGTCAAAATACATAATTTTTGCAATGTGACTTAAATTTTTTGGTCAGGTTGTAAGTCGTGTGAAACGTTATGAAATGTAGCGCTAATTAGCCTCCGCATTTGCCTCCTCAGGACTTAGAGAATTGAAAGAGCCAACATTATGTTTTCCTCCCCCCCCCCTTTCCTGGTTTCCAAGAAATATGTTTTCTAATTAGGATATGTCTAAATACAGCGAACTAATCATAGCCCGGTGTCGCTTATAACAGTTCTCTAAAAATGTTACAAATGAAGTCCAAGTAATGCACAGTGATGACAAGCGAGTTTGCACTGTTGTGATAAAAGCCTTTTCCCTCCAGAGCACAGTTACCTCATTTTTACTTAATGCATCTGGAGTCATAATTATGAGGACAGAGCTGTTCTTTGGAGCTTTTACTTTTCAGTAAATGTGCATCCTGTACGGCAGCCCTGAATCAAGGGCACAGATGTAATTCATCATCTACCTGGCACACCTTCGAGGGTGGTAGGCCTTACTGGTAATCTTACCAGGGATTGGGTGTGATTTGGGGGACTGTGGGATGTGTGGTCACCCTCAGCAGCACCCTCGTGGATCAAGTCCTTTGGCTTTGTGTTAGTGTCTCATATTTCTCACAAGCCAGTATTCAGGAGACCTGCTTCATAATTCCAAATGTAGATTTCAGTAGACGAGGAATTTTAGGGAAACAAAACAAACAAAACCAAAATGAATTCCCATTCCAGAGACAGACCCAGGGAAGAGTTTAGCACAGGCAGAAGCAATTCTGAACTGTTAAGTTTCCAGACACAGTGGTCCAGTTTCTGAGGTCTGTATTTCACAGAGAAGACCCAAACCATAGGTTCCTACTTACTTTAAGGGAGAGAGTTATCTCTGAGGGAGAAAAGAAGCTTGGGGTAGTGTGGTCCCAGCGTGAGGTTGCCTGAGAGAAAGCAATGCCCCATCAACCTGTTAGAAGTCAGCTGGAGAAGATCACAGAACACAGTTCAGATGAGCATTTGGTGAGGAGGGAGCTCAGGAGAGAAGGAGGAAGGACTTAGGAGTGCTGAGACCTAAATAGTAAGAGGGGTCTGTGGGAAGGCACAGCTCTGCCAACTACATCCCCCGATCTACAGGATAATTGGAGATCACCACCTCTCGGGGCTAGAGAGACGGTTAGTGGTTAAGAACACTTGCTGCTCTTCCAGAGGACCCCATCGATCAGCTGGCAACCCTCTGTGTGTCTAGCCCCCAGGGCATCTGATGGCCTCTTGTGGCATCTGAGGGTACCTGCACACATGTGGCACACAGTCAGACATAGATAAAACCAAAAATGAATAAATTGAAGTAGCTTTTTCTGAGGTTGTTTGTAACATTTGAAAACTACCAATGTCAAAAGCCCAGGAAGCCAGAAATAAACAAAGTGAAAGAAAAGAAAAAAGCCTTCTCACCCAGCTTCCCAGAAACAATCGCCGCTGTTAATGGTTTCCTGTAGTCAGTTTTATTCTACCTGTAAGGTTTGGTTTTGTTTTGTTTTGTTTTTTCAAAAATGATGCATTCCATCTTCTGTTATCTATGCATTCCATTGATGTATTGTAACTGTGTTAATATATATTCACAAGTAATTTCAATATAACATCACATAGTATGGATGCCACTGGATGTACTTTTCTTCCCCACTGTTGGGCATGGGGTATTTCTGATTTCCCACCACTGTGATCTCTCAATGAGCAGCTCTGCAGTCTCTTTTCATACTCATTTAATGGTTTAATATAATACATCCCTAGAAGTGGGGAGCTGAGTCGAGGTTCTCAGATTTACAGGGCGCATCGCTCAACTTCGCTCTGTAGCGCGTTTTGATTGTACAGTGTGATGACAACCAGATGGTTGCTCCCGGTAATATTAAACTGTTGGGTGTGAGACCCTGTCTGCTTTCATTGCTCAGCAGTTGAGTCTGAATGACCATGTTATACCAGCAAGTTAAGAAGACTCAGCACGGTCCAGAGCAGTTGTGATCGGGGAAAGAACACAGCCGACAAACCCGCTCTGGTCCTACTACTGATAAGTCATGGACAGTAGAAGGTGGTGAGGGAGGACCAGAAGGAGCTAGCCGGAAGCTGTTTCCCTTCCTCCTTTTTAGGTGCGTAAGTCTCTACTCCTTTCTCGCCTCGTCAGTGGTACCGGGCTGATCCGCTGAGTTGGGAGGTCAAATTGTGTGTGCAAAGAACATTGAAGATTCCCACACACATTTTGGTGGGACTTGTGGTGGGAAACACTTGAGTTTTATTTTGTTCTGGTGAACAGACTTTTACCCAAGGCAGATCATGTGCCAGACTTTGGAGTTAAACACAAGTATGGAATGGCCCCTGCACTTTCGCAGCACATAGCTAGTGGCTCCTAGCCCTTATCGTTTTTGGCGAGTGAACCTCATTCAATTGAAAGCATCTCTCTCACGCTCTGTGAAGCTTTGGTGGATGTTCTGGGCCCCTGCTCTCACACGTTGCGTCTTTGTCAGGTGAATCCTCTCCAAAAGCTTGATTCACACTAAAGACAAAGATGGAAGACTGGTCCAGGGTGCTTCCAGTGGTCCCAAAGTTTGTTCCATGCTCCCAAGCATGGCCCTGGCTACTAAAGACTACACAGGTCAATGGCACCTTCTATGTTTCTAATGCTACTCACGTAATTCACCAACATCAGGCTTCAATTCTTGCAGCAACAAACCCTAAATGGTAGGATGTCTTGCAAGTCAATCTGTTTTGAAATTTGATGAAAAAATTTCTGTCTTTATAACTGCCCTAGCCCACGCCTGGTCTCACACTCTTGGTTGACCTACCTTCCATTCCTGCAATGAGTGAGCTGGAGACACATACCACCATGCCTGGTTCTCTGACATCTGCATATAAAAAGGTTTTTCAGAAAGAAACCACTGGAACTAAGTTTAAAAAGGAAAAATGATGCAAACAACAGAGCAGACTGTGGGCATTGGTTCTCACCACATGAAGCATTCAAAAAAGCGTTCAACCATCACTAGACAGGGCAGATATGTCCAGAGTGACCCCAGGGAAGCTCAAATTGTTGTAATATCTCTCACTGAAGTGCATCACTGGGCAAGGATTTAGTTATATTTAATTGGAAATGAGACTTTAAAAATTCGGTCTTCCATTGGGGATAATTTAAAGACTGCAAAGAAGCAGAGTAAAATCAAATAAAGTGTTAGGTAGCCTTTAGTGATCTTTGAAGAGATCTTTTAAGGCCACAGTGAAGGTCTAATGGGTAACCTTCTTACCCAGAACTCCTTTGGAAATCATGGTGCTGCTTTCATTGTGTAGATAATGGAAGTGTTTTGGATACCTCTGCTTTTATTTTGGAGCTACTGATATTTTAACATATTTTTTTTTTTGTCTGTCTTGGTTTTAATGGTTTCCAACATAAACAATCTGTAGAAAAGGTAACTACAGAGTTGGGTTCTTGGAACCAGGCTCTGAAAATAAATACACAATGAAGTCTTCAACAAGAATTAGATTAAATCTATGCTAGAACAGATTTAGCATCTCTGAGTAGACAACTACAAGTGCTTGCTAGAGAGGAGACTCAGTGTGGAGGTAACAGATCTGGGTTCTTTGTAGGGAAGGGTCCCTAATTGTGGGAGGTCCACCCCTTCTCTTTAAAATATTATTTTTTATTATTATTATTATTATTATTATTATTATTATTATTATTATTATTATGTGAGTTAGCAGAAGGGGAGAGCATGCCTGCATGCCACAGTTACATGTGGATGTGTGGCTGTCTCTCACCTTGGGTAGATAGAATACTCAGATGGTCAGGCTGCCCCACTGGGCGAGCTCACTGCCCTCCTTACCTATTAGTGCAAAGGTGACACTTGGTTTTTAGAGGTCTCCCATCTTGGTGTCTCATTAAAATTAGCCATCAAGGTTTAAAACCATGCTTGAATAAGAATCACTGTGATGGGATGGGATATTTTTTTAAACTTCTAAATGCTCTACGATAATGAATCTCACACTTCAGTTTACATCAGAATCACCTTGGATTTGTTTTGTTTTTAATTTCTTTTCTGTCATTGTTATTTATGTATGTATTTCTTTATCTATTTATTTAGGTTGCGGCTCACTATGAGGCCTATGCTGGCTCAGACCTGTGCTGCTCTAGAACCTACCTCAGCTTCCTGTGACCTGGGATAGCAGGCTTGTGTGGCTGAGCCCAGTGGGAAGGCTTCTTAGCATGCAGGTTGCTAGGCGACAGGCCAGGGTTTCTCCATCCTAGGTCTGCAGAGAGCTCCAGTGTTCCTTCCTAACAGACTGCTGCAGCTGGGCACCTGCATCTGCAGATGACTTTATTCTCTCTTCTAGTACTTAATTTTAGGACTCCATGATGACTGCTGCTTTGGTAATATCACTTATTTATACTTCCTGTTACATAATTTCTCTCCTCAAGTTTTGGGGCAGGGTAAATTTGTCTTAACATCTCACCAAATGTTAATTAAAAGCAGACATTTGTGGCAATGACATGGCTCAGCAAGTGAAGAAGGTGTCTGCTGCACAAACCTAACACAGTCCTGGAACAAAGTTGTCCTCCAACCTTAGCATGGGCTTGATGACAACCCGACCCCACCCCTGCAGCACCCCATACCACTAAATATATACACAAAAGAAGGAAAGAAGGGAGAGAAAGAGGGAGGGGAGAGAGAGAGAGAGAGAGAGAGAGAGAGAGAGAGAGAGAGAGAGAACAAGCATGTACTGAGCTATATGTGAGAATCACTGAGGAATTTTTATAAAACAAACAAACAAACAAACCCACATGGCTAGAGAGATGCCTCAGAAGCTGAGAACACATGTTTTTCCAGAGGTCCTGCGTTCACTTCCCTTGATGGCTGGAAATTGCTACAACTCCAGCTCCAGGAGAGCCCATGCCTCTGGCTTCAAGTCACACACACACACACACACACACACACACACACACACACACACGCCATATGCATACACAAAAGGGGGGGGAATCTTTTAAAAACAAAACAAAGAAGAGAAAAGAAAAGAATCCTGGAGTCTTCTTGGAATAATTGGACATTTTCTCATGTTGGGACCCATATGCGGTCAACAGCAACACTGAGAGACCTTACCCAGTACAGCTACATCATTTCAAGCTGTGGCAGATATTGAAGATACCGCCATGAACTTAAAATCGTTAATTTCAGATCATGCACAAATTCGGTGTTGTTCACTTTAGCCCCACTAAAAGCCTGCCTTATTTTGACTCTCTTCCCCATGTGTGGGTCTCTGCTAGGAGTACCAAGGGCTAGGAAGAATCTTATGAGCTTTCTTCACCAAGTGATGGACAGAACCAAGACAGAGCAAAAGCAAGCTAAAACAAAAGTTTTCTGTATTGGGCCCTAACACAGCACACACGTCATTTCCCTGGGATTGTTCTGAGTCATCTTTCTGCTCCAGTGCCCATGTTGCAGATTCTCTGTGAGTTAAACAGGGGTTTAGGTCTCTACAGATTCCTGCCAGTTCCTCATTTCCAGATGACTGAGTAAACTTTAAAAAGGGAAGATTCATAATGCAGAAGGTTGGTAATTTGAGATTATTGTTTATTCTGGAGAAACGCACAGAACATAATCTTCACCATTGTAATAATCTTCAGTTCCTTGGCTTGCAACGCCCCATGTTGTGTGGCCATCTCAGCCGTCCATCTCTAGATAGTCCCTGGGGAAACTGAGTAAAAGGGTGTCTCTAAGCAGCAGTTCCTTCAGCCGGCGGCAGAAACCATTACTTCACTTTGTGGGTGCCTATTCCAGGCGCCACAGGAAGTGGGATCACACAGCATCCATCTTTCTGTGCCGTGCTCATTTTGTTTAGCTTACCGTCAGTCATCCAGGGATGATCCGTGTTAGGCATGTCTATGGTGATATAAACTCAGTCCTGTTCTTAGCTGTCGCTTTCTCCTATTCGCTCAGTCCAGAAATGTGGGTGTCTTTGTGATCCTTTCCCTGTCTCACTCTGATGTTCAATCGACCCATAAATCTTACTGATCCTGCCTTTCTACAAGCTCCCCAGATCTCCATCCTTATCAACCTGCCCTCTGTGAGTTAGTTCAGCATCCAGGCTCCTAGCCAGTCTCCTTGATTATCTGCCGCCACTCAATAATTCAGTAATTCATTCACCAAATACTTTGGGCATTGAGCTGGGTTCTTGGATGACGAAGTCATCCATGTAGCCCTTTGAGCCATTTATCTTAAAAAAGAAGAAGAAGAAAGGAAGAAAGAAGGTAAGAAAGAAAGGAAGGAAGGAAAAAAACCTGATTTTATCCAAGTGTATCTAGCGCAGAGCCTTGCTTTTTCTTACTCACTCATTGCCTCTTAATACAGGGCTGGAAAGAAGTTCAAAATTCTGGGTAAGATAAATGAAGGTTCAAAACATCATGGAAACCAAGAGTCATGGATACAGGAAGATAAAGAGCTGATGTGTAGTATTGGGGACGTCTGATTTTGCAGTCATGGTTAATATGGAAAAGCAGGAAGCTCCAGGAATTTTAGTTATCTCTATGCTTGAAAGTGTGTCAAGAGGCCTTTTAAGAATAATCTGCATTAGACTGATTTTAAAAGCCTGACTGTGGGTCATAATAATCCCTGCTGTTGGACTGACCACAGCCTTCCATCTACACACTGGATTCTATAAAGGATATTAACTAGAGGGGTATACATGGCAGCAATTCCGAGGCATGGTGATTGGAACAAAGCAGCAATTCCGAGGCAGGATAATTGGACCCTGGCTCTACTTGGGAACATGCCAAAAGCACGAATTTCAAGTGCAGCTACATGACGACCTTGTCATCCAAGAAGACAGCTCAATGCCCGACAAGAAATGCTCATGCTATGTATTTGGGGAGGAAATTGGTGAAATAATGAGTTTCCAGGGGATTTTAATGCCTGTCTGCACATATTAGTTTCCGTACCACTGATCTGCAAAAGGAGGGGCGTCTTACAGCAGTGGTTCTCGACCTTCCTAATGCTGCAGCCCTTTAATCCTCATGGTGTGATGCCCCCCAACCATAAGATTATTTTTGTTGCTACTTCATAACTGTCATTTTGCTACCATTATGAATCATAATGTAAATATCTGTGTTTTCCAATGGTCTTGGGAGACCCCTGTGAAAAGGGTTTCAACCCGTAGCTTATGGACCGTGTCTTAGAAAACGTCAGAGAAGTAGTCCTTGGGAGGGGGAGATGGCTCAGCCTTTAGAGCATTTGTTGCCCTTGCAGAAGACCCCAGTGTGGTTCCCAGCACCCACGTGGTAGTTCATTACCATCCTTTAATTTAGTTCCAGGGGGATCTGACAATCTCTTCTGACTTCCATGGGCACTGTGCATGTGGTACACATCCAAACAAGCAAACAGAAGATTTCTACACTGTCTTAGTCAGGGTTTCTATTCCTGCACAAACATCATGACCAAGAAGCAAGTTGGGGAGGAAAGGGTTTATTCCGCTTACATTTCCATACTGCGGTTGATCACCAAAGGATGCAGGACTGGAACTCAAGCAGGTCAGAAAGCAGGAGCTGATGCAGCAGCCATGGAGGAATGTTCTTTACTGGCTTGCCTCCCCTGGCTTGCTCAGCCTGCTCTCTTATAGAACCCAAGACTACCAGCCCAGAGATGGTCCCACCCACAAGGGGCCTTTCCCCCTTGATCACTAACTGAGGAAATGCTCCACAGCTGGATGTCATGGGGGCATTCCCCCAACTAAAGCTCCTTTCTCTGTGATAACTCCAGCTGTGTCAAGTTGACACAAAGCTAGCCAGTACATACACATAAAATAACATAAATCTAAAAAGAGAGAAATGGATCTTTAGTTCAGAAAAAGAGGGCTAGAACCCCAAGACTTCTGCCATGTGCACTTGGAGATGTCAGAATGAGGGGAGTAATAAGAAAATAAAGAGGGTCATGAGCATCTCCTGACCCACCCATCCCACAAGTCCCATATAAAGAGAGGCAGTCATGGTCAATCATTTTATTCTTCAAAATGTCCATGCCTATATATAAATGCTTGTGTTACCATTCCATTGCCTTTCAACTTTAAAAATTATCCATTTAATTATTATTTTTATATGCCAAATAGAATGTAGCTGTTAGTGTGTGGACTTAACACTATCTCCTCCCTCTTTTCCCTCCGTGCAGTTATGTAGTGGTGATTTTTTGCTACACCACTTTGGCTCCTGGAGGGTCAGATGTGTACACCTACCCAGGAGCTATCTTTGGATCTGTGAATTGAAGACACACACACACACACACACACACACACACACACATTAGCTTATTTTTAAAATGCCTTGACTACCTCAAAAGATGGGCACTCCTAAACCTTTCCTGGCTACCCCAGGCCCAATCAGGGAAGTGGCCAGTGCCCACTTACCCAGGGTCTCACATGGCTAGTCGCCTTTATCTCCTACTGTTCCTGTGTCTCATCCTTCTACCCCGAGTCATGGCAGTTCACTCCTGTTCCTCTCTATGTCCTAGCCCGTGCAACTCTAAGGGTCCCGTCCATGCCCAGTCATTAGCTGTTGGCATCTTTACTGACTGATCAAAAACCAAATGGTGACAAGGGCCTTTAGCGTTTGGACATGCAGATTCCCAATTGAATCATAGTATTAGAACCAATCTCCAACACAGTAATATTATCACAGATTCATAATTTTAGCTATACTTTAAAATTTTAAATTATCAAATAGGAAAGTGTGTGTGTGTGTGTGTGTGTGTGTGTGTGTGTTGTTCTGTGTTTAGTGCTAAAACCCATATGGGGCCAAACTCGATCTGTATATGACACCACACATGGTTGGTTGTTAAGCATTATAAAAGCAAGTACTCCTGGGAAATAGATAGCTAATGGACAATTGCGTGAGTAACGATGACCACCAGGGACACAAGTCTGGATGAGTTCTTCTGGATTACCTTGGAGCACTTACAGAAAGAAAATGACAGGTTTAGATGTTTAAGTTCTCAGCTATGGGTTCAGAGAATCAGTGAGCTTTTAGTCTAGAGAGCTTTGAAAATAGCCCCTTCTCAGAGCTGCAGTGTCACTCCTACCAGAGAAGCAACAAAATCTAGCTGGATTCGCAGCCTGCCTATACCTCTCATGTGAATTTAGGCATCAGCTGAGGAGAGGAATGAGGTGTTTTGTTGTTGTTGTTGTTTTATTGCTGCTTTTTTGTTTTTTTTGAGACAGGGTTTCTCTGTGTAGCCCTGGCTGTCCTGGAACTCACTTTGTAGACCAGGCTGACCTCGAATTCAGAAATCCACCTGCCTCTGCCTCCCAAGTTCTGGGATTAAAGGCGTGTGCCACCACCGCCCGGCGAGGAATGAGGTGTTAAGATACAGAAATGGGGCTGGGGAGATGGGTCAGTGGTTAACAGCACTTACTGCTCTTGCAGAGGACCCAGGTTTGGTTCCCAGCATTCATGTGGTGGATCACAAATATCCCTAACTCTAGATCCAGGGGTTCTGATGTCCTTTGCTGACTTTTGTGGAGACTAGGCACTTACATGGTACAAAACACACATACATATAACCCTAAACAAATCTAAAAAATATTTAAAAATAAAAAGATGTAGAACAGGGCCACCTGACAGGCTCAGATGGAAAATTCAGCATCATGGGTCGCTGGGTCCATATGAGCTTCCCTTGGCGGAAGCAGCCCTCTTCCTGTGCTTTACCCTCTCTCAGATGTGGAGACTGTAATAGTCTGACTTGGGGCAGTTGGCTTATAAGAGGATGTGGAGCATCTCCAAGATACATTCCAGCTTCCACTTGTCCCTAGACGCGTATAACTAAAGAGACTAAATTAGAAGCCTGTCATGGGAGGGAAGAGCCAGTACTGTGCCGTGGTTGCAGAACCACAGCTGAAGATGCAAGGAGCTGGTGCTTACCACATCCTCATCAACTCCCCTTCTCAAAAGGCATCCGAATCTCGGGGAATGGTTGTGGGCACCTGTAAACTGCACTCTGACTCACTCTTCGGGGGGGGTGGTGAACACATCAATATTTTGCTGGCAGTTGGTCTGCCTATCAACTCAAGAGTGATTTTTTTTTCACCTTCCCATTCTGTAAACACCACAAGAAGCAACCTTTTCTTACCAGTGACAACTAACTGTGTTTTCAGTCTTGCTTCAGAATTATTAGGACAAGACAGCTGTCCTGTCTTGTCCTAATATGTTCAGAAAAGCCTTAGGTTTAGACATTCCTTTCACTATTGCAACAAAGTACTGGCTCCCATGTGCTCATTATACCTGATGAACAGAAATGGGCAAGTTCTTGCAAATACCTTATTTTTATTTTATGGATGCAAGTGTTTTACCTGAATGTCTATATACTCACGACTGCCTGTGGAGGTCATATGAGGGCATTGGATCCGCTGGAACTAGAGTTACAGACAGTTGTGAGCTCCATGTGGGTATTGGGAATTGAACCCAGGTTCTTTACAAGAACAGTAAGCGTTTTTAACCTCTGAGTTATTCCTGCAGTCCAAGTTATTGACCAATATCTTAATCTCTGAACTGAAGGGCAGGTGATGAATTAATTCCATGACAGTTGAGTCTGTCTCCTCAGTGAACTTTCTCTTTTCAATATTTTTATTATATTTTATTTGTCTGTTTGTTGTGTGTGTACATGCACACTCAAGTGCAAATGCACACGCACATATATATATATATATATATATATATATATATATATATATATATATATATATGCGTGTGCCTATGCACAGAGCATGAAGGTGTGTATCATCCAATCACAACCAGCTTGTGGAAGTCAGGGGACAATTTCCCGGAATCACTCATCTCCTTCCATCATGTGTGTCCCAGGGATTGATCATAGGTCATCAGGCTTGGCAACATCTTGCCTTTACCACCTCAGCATCTCACCAACCACCTAGGTGAAGTTTCCAGGCTTAAGTCCTGACAGCTCCCAAAAAGGTAACCAAATGTTGCCTTTTGGGCTCTTGGAGGCAACCCATTTGAATATGTTATTCTATTATTTTACTTTGCAACCTTTCAGTTTGGGATGGGGAAGAGGAAGGGGAGGGCCGCCTTGGGTTTTGCACCTGCCCTACACCGGCATCCTACACTGTGGAAGGGCGTTGACTTGTGCACTGAGTGTCTGTGGTTTCCAGTCCTGCATCTCCTTGCGGCTCGTCTTTCATTCCTGTCACCGAGAAGGTTGCCTAGAGGAGCAGAAGCTGTCATGATGGCACCACATCCCTGCAGCCTGCCTAAGGGGAGCTTCCAACCTCAGGTCCCCAGCTCGCTGCTTCTTTGCCTGGAGGCTTTTTTCCTGGGTTGAGGAAATCTTGTTCAGCAGGCAAAAAGCTTGGGGATCCTGGGGATTTCATGTCTTCAAGGAAAACTTAGCCCGTAAGGATGGAAGTTTCTGGTCTCCAGGTGAGACAATTCAGAGGTGAGTTCTGCATTCCCTTGAGATTGGCTGTCCACAACAACAGCCATTGTTATAGTAACACACTCTAGCTTTTGCTTGCTTTCTTCCATCTCTCTTTGCCCACACCTTGAGTGCGCTTTCTGGGGGAGTACCTCCCAAATGAGCCACCTGGGCAAATCCAAGTTTAGAGGCCCGTCCAGTGCACCGTTTGTGGACACTGGATCCTGTGGTGGTTGGAATGAGAATAGCCCCCATAGGCTCATATGTTTGAATGTTTGGTTTGGTTCCAGTTGGCATGGCCTTGTCGGAAAAGATGCATCGCTGGATATAGGCTTTGAGTTTTCCAAAGACGTGTACCTCGTGGGCCTCTTTACTTCCTGTTCGTGGATCAAGCTGTGAGCTCTCAGCCATTGCTCCAGTGCCATGGCTACCTGCTTGCCTGCCTACTGCCATGCTCCCTACCATGATGGTGATGAACTTCTATCCCTCTAGAACTGTAAGCTACAAATAAACTCTTCCTTCTACATGCTGTCTTGGTTGTGGTGTTTTTTCATGGCAATACAACGGTAACGAATCCAGCTTCCCTTTCTGTTTACACCCTTCCCAGAGCTTCTACCAGATGATTTATCTTGTACATTGTGAACAACCTCCCTCCCCACACTCCATGTTTTACTGATTTATTCTTTTTGTCATTTTCTTGGGTTATTTCATTGATGGGTAGTGAATAGGATTCAAAATCTGCCTCAAATGTTAGCTCTTCTGTTGAGTTTTCTCCCAATTTCCTTCCCCTCTCTTCAAGCCATTAGCAATTGTAAGTTCAGTATGCACTTCCTCCTCATCCTTACTGCCCTGCAAAGACAAGGTCTCTTATTTGATAGGGGACAGAGAGGGACACTTCCTGTTCTGTATTTTAAGAGCTCATGCTCTTCCTTTGTAGGAGTAGAGTATTCACACTGCTGATGGTTTGTTGGTTCCGAGTTAACCTGGAAGGACACAAACCTTAGTGCCCAGGTGTGTGTGAAACCCCTCTATAAAGAGAGAGGGGATAGAACCATAGACACATGGTTAACGGTCTGGGTCTGGGCCATGTGTTTCCAGGTTCCTGGTACCTTGTTGAGAAGAACTGAAGAAGCATAAGGAAATAGCAAAGAAGTGAGACGTTCCACTCAGAAGCAAAGGGAAAACCCAGCACAGATGCACTGCAAGAGGCAACAGGTCTGAGCAAGTGTTCAGCTCACAAGAGTCAGCAAGTGTGCAGTTCACAAGAGTCAGACCACTCTGGGAGGAGGGGAAGGGTGGGTTTCCTGTTATGGGTGTAGGAAGACAACGAGTTGGTTAGTAGGGGTGCAGTGTGTGTGGCTTTGATTGACAGGCTTGGGTGATGTAAACCAGTAAACCTCTGTTCACTGTGCATGTCCTTTCCCATAATGCACAGGATGATAAACAGGGATTCCCCCCAATTTATAGAGAGGACTATTTGCCTTACTGCACATGCGCCTAAAATCAGCCCATGATATGTTTGTCATAAAAGGGGAGTTACTAAGGGTTGGTTGCTAGGGAGCAGTAGGTCAGATGATTGATTGCTTTGTTTGGAGAGGGATGAACATAACACATGGCACAGGTGGGAGTGCCAGGTTTTGAGGAACTTTATTAGGAAACAGTTGTGTCTGCGGCTCAAGCCTAGTGGGGCTCCGGGATATATCCCTGCTCTTGCCTGCACTATAAGTCTCAGAGACAAGACTGGCCACCTGACCAGATGAACAAGTCTTTACTTTGGAATGACTGACTGCCTTTGTTTCTCCTCTCTGTACAGTTTGCTGGCTAAAGATGAGCTTTAAAGCAGGTTTTAAGAGTGTTGACCCGCTGTCTTCTCAGATTGGTAGCTCTCTGAGTAGAACAGCTCTAAGATTTAGTTCTTGTCTCTGTTCATTGGCTTCTGAAATAGCAGGCAGCAAGGGCTGAAATCTGGCTTCACATCTGTTTATCACTGAATTTCCATACATTGATGCGTGATACATACTCAACAATTGTTAAATGAACAAATGAGCACATGCCTTAAGGGTGAAAATTTTGATTTAGGTTGGCATGTCGGCACCTAGACCAGATCTGTACACAGATTGAGCTCCAGGAGTGATTGCAGGCGGCCACCTGTCTCCAACCACACACTGGGGAAAGTGCTGTTCCCTGAGGACATCTGCCACAGTGGACAGACAGGATGCTGTGGTGACAAATGTGGTCATAGGAACATGAAGAAAGGAGTTCTGTTATTGGTTTTGTTTTGTATTTTGCTATAATGTTTTGACTATTCACATTATTGTGATTTGGATGTGAAATATTTCCCAAAGGCCCAAGGATTGAGGGCTTGGTCCTCAAGGAAGAGAGGTTCAGAGGTCTTTTGGAAAGTTATTACGTTATGAAGGCCCTGAAGAAATCAGTGGGTTAATCTGTCAATAGATTCGTGATTTGTTGGACTGTTGGAGGGTGATAGAAATGGAGAGGGTGGAACTTAGTTGATGGTAGGGTCCTTAGGTTCTCACAGGGTATAATGTGGGAGTTACTACCTGCCCCAGTTCACTATGACATGAGTAACAGCTTTTCCCCATCTCCACCAGACACAGTGGAGCCAAGGCAACATGACCTGAGACCTGTGCAACCGTGGCTCTAAAACAAATCTTGTTTCTCCTTCGCCCAAGGCTGAATGGTGTGCAGGTGAAGAGCTGAGTCTTGGGTGTGAATACTGAGCTCTGTCTCTTGCTGTTGTTGTCTTATTGGAGTTCCTCAAACTCCCTTTCGCCTATTGTAAAGTGTGTGTGTGTGTGTGTGTGTGTGTGTGTGTGTGTGTGTATCTGTAAATATAATGCATTATTACATATTTTAGATATGCATTATGTATGACCACTTTGGATCCGTGCAGGCCACATGCAAACCCTATGTGTCACCTATGGTCAGTAGAACCAGCACTAGCAGACTGGTGCAGGAGTTTTAAATGGTTAGGTGGCATGCTCAGCGTCACTGAGAGGATGTGCAGTGAGCCGGGAGGAACAAGCTACACATTTTGAGATTCAGGGACTGTTTGCAAAGCTCTGTCTCCCAGAGATGGAACATCTGGCTACGCCTCACTAAGCACAGGGACTCATCACAGACTCAGTTCAATGACTGGATCGAAGCAGCAGGACGGATGATTCAGTCCATGTGGTTTCTACCACTGAAGCTCTGATGTATGTCTGACACACTAGTGTAAGTCTCTGAAGGACTCACTAAAGCCCAAGATACAGTGGTTTCTTTATCATTCATTCATTCATTCATTCATTCATTCATTCATTCATTCATTCTGTAGTATATAGATGTAAAAAGGAACTGAATCTCTGACAAATCAATTGATATTGAAAATGCCAGCACACATCCTTTGGTTTCTAATATATCGCACTGTAATAAAAAGTGATCTAAAGATATCTCCTGAGTGGTGATACCGTCTAGGTGACAGTCAGTGTGAGAGCACAGGGTCTGTGGTGCTCTGGCCAGGCCGGGGCTGCTGAGAAGCGGGGTTCATACACCCCGGGTCTCTCTGGCCTCTGTGGGATTACTTGCCTGTCAGTTCCTTTCCAGTGGGCTTGGAGCCTCCACGTCTTCAACATGACACATGTACACATACATGGGCATAAAACAAAATAAATAAATCGTACTAGACAAGTACTTCAGTCAACTCAGCAATGGAGCCAGAAAAAATGTGTGTGTGTGTGTGTGTGTGTGTGTGTGTGTGTGTGTATGTGTGTGT